>NC_060901.1:828961-876163 GCF_014805685.1 Silurus meridionalis
GCATCATTTCACTATGAAGTTCTCATTCTGTGATTAACACAATAGAATCAAAAAGAATACAATTTCTGTCATTGTAAAAGTCCAGTGAAATTTGGTTTTCAATCTTCAGTGTAAGGAATGTTTTATCCTCTGCCACTGGGGCAGGATTGCCTTCTGTCCCCTGGACAGGATACCCCTGAATTCAGCCTTTCCTCCTGATTTCTGCTCTCCTACGTATATGGGGAAGTCTCAATGAAACTGGGTGGGCTGCCAGGTGTGTGTGTGTGTGTGTGTGTGTGTGTGTGTGTGTGTGTGTGTGTGTGTGTGAACAGAAGAGAAAGTTCTCCACAAGGTCATGTTGAGCCTGCAAAAAATAAGCCTAAAACAGAAAAACAGGAACCACTGTGTGTGTATGAGCAAAGTAACACATGCCACACAAAAGGATAGTTCAGGGTTTGGTCAACAGAAACATACAAAAAGTTTATTCTAGAAGCATACAGCAGAATTATTATAACTACTAATAGCAACAAGATCCATATTACCATACTGTGAGAGCATAAAAACGGTTAACGATAATAACTCCACATCTGGTCATGTTATTCGTTTAGCAGAAGCAACAAAGCGAGGATTAGCCATAGCAAAAGGCAACAGTTTGGCTTCTCTCACAGCGTAAGCGTATAAAGAGAGGATAAAAACAAGAACTGAGTGATTTGGGTCAACCTGATATAGGACTAGTGATCAAGGATATCTTACATTCAGTAAGTAAATAAGTAAATAAATAAACAAGTAAATAATGAGATAAAATGCAGTAAAATTCTTATCCATGTGGTTTTTATTGAACAGAAATGACTTTTCCATTAGAACATTTCACACTATTTCCATCAAGACTGATTGTTGGAATGAAAAAATAGATCAGGTCTCCTTCTAGAATCAGGAGAAACCTCACTGGAGATGGCAGTAGTGTCACATCATGTAGAGAACATTCAATAGTTTTATAACACAAACCCAGTGCAGTACAACAGGAAGTAATAAGAGCAGCACAGTGACGTCAGACGCTGATCATCTTCCAACATGGGGACTGATAGAGTCATGAAATGGAACAACACAGTGGTCTAGAGTGTAACGAGTGATGAGAGCAGCTAATAGGAGCAGGAACAGACAGATGTGTGCAGCAGTCTGCTACTGTCAGCTTCTCATCACTGGTGTATAGACTGCAAAAGACTCGTGTGGGAAAGAGTGAAAGTGGAGTGTGTGAGAGGCAAAGCTCCAGTTTAGAGAATTTATTAGACAAATACACACACACACACACACACACACACACACACACACACACACACACACTCTGAGAGAGAGAAAATGTATTACACACACACACACACACACACACACACTGTTGGTTACACAAGAATGAGGATGATGCTGGCATGGTCTGATTTCTGGAATGGTGGATGTGATTGTTCCTGGTCGCTGTCCTTATCTGGTGTGTAGCTGTGGTCCAGTGTCCTATCCCCCCTGGTGGGGCAGCTGATGTGCTGATAAAAGTTTGGCAGTGAGTGCTTAAGGGTTGACACTGTTAAAGTCAGAGGTTGTCCTGAGTTCCTGTAGGGACACTATGTCATGTGTGGTTGTGTGTAAATAATGTCAGTTTTCAGAAACAGAAATGAGCACTGAATTGAGGGCGTTAATAACATTTAGTGTCGTTTAAAAATATTTAAATTTTGACAGCCAAATATACAAATATATATATATATTAATACAAAACTAATTAAAAATGTTGTTACATAATGAATGTATGCAGGCTGAAGATCCACATATAGAACACAAGCAGAGAAAAGATGATGATGTTTAGGAATGTGTCTGTTCTCAGTCATGTTCTCATCACTGACTCCCTCTGTCTCATCCACATTAACCCCAAACTTCTTACTGCCTTCTGCCTGCTGATTGTTATCTTCGTAAAGAGTGAGGGTCAGGACTTTATACACCAGCGGATTGAAAAAGTAACAGGAAATCGGTTGTTCGGCTGAAAATCGATTTGATATTTCACCAAATCAATGAATTAAAACTAAAGTAACGAGCCGGTTTTGAAAATGTAAGAAGTAAAAAGTACAACAGGCAGTTGTAAAAGATATGGGGAAAGTTCATAGTGAAAAACAATATTGTCAGGTCCTGAGGAATAGGATGGACCAGGATTGTCTTCAGTTGCCATGGGAGAAATTGGGGTATAGTCAGGAGAGACGAAGCCTGGAGAAAAAGGCTCGATCAGTAGCTTGAGATCAGTGTAAGTAGACACGTCATGAGTATGAACCGGAAGAGTTATTCGAGGTGGAAAATAGAGACGCATATGAGGACCAATAAGTCACTTCAGAAAACAGATATGAGCGATGGCCAGTAGAAAGTGGGGACCACACACCAGGCAAAGGGCATCAGACATGCAGAGGAGACAGAGATAAAAACATGATGGGAAATAAAAAATTAAATAAACGAGCAGCACGCAGTCAACATGCATTAACTACTCAAACAGCATGTATGCACATATATTCAAAGCACAAGTAGAAACTTATGTGAAAAAATCATATAAAAATATAAAAATGAGAAGAGTAATAGAGTAATATGCTCAACACATCGTCAGATAAAAAAAGAACGTAGGAGAATAGTTGCATGAAATTGTATGAGAGATCCAACGCCCAAAACACACAGGAAGTAAGATGTTCTATATGATTACATGTTGTTGCTGTGTACCTGCACTTTGTAGAGACTGTAAAGTTGTATGTATATTGAAATGATTTATTGTAGCATGACTGTACATGACTGTAGCATGTTCATGTTGTAAATTCTGGACTGAGATGAATCCTGACCCTCTGCACCTCAGCAGCAGGTCAGTGATGGTGTGTTTAGAAGCACTTTGCTGCCACCTTCTGGATTGTAGAAGATTTTTATGATAAATGAATATAAATGAAAGTGACTATACCCCATTCTTTCATATTTATATTGTGTATACAATTTATTTTAAAAGAATTGGCAACATAAAACATTGAATTTTCTCCATGATTATTCCATTTATCACCGCTGCAGCCCGGGTTCGATCCCCGGTCAGGGAACCGACCCCAGCCATTAGGGTTGCACAAGCCTTAGTGCAGGTCCCAAGCCCGGATAAATGGGGAGAGTTGCGTTAGGAAGACATAAAAACATGTGCCAAATCAAACATGCGGATGATCCGCTGTGGCGCCCCCTAATGGGAGAAACCAAAAGAAATATATATATAGTTCCATTAAACTTTTACTTTTACTTTAACTGTACCTTAAAATGTACTTAAGCATCCAGAAAAATATTATTTATTAAAAAATAAAATAAAAAAAATTACAAAAAAACAAATTGCATTTACTTCATTACTGCACACCACTGATAAAAACACATCAGCGACATAACAGGTAACCTGAAGCATAACATTTAAATAACTGTAGGTGTGTGTTTTAAAAAGGTCTGAACAGAAAAAAAAGGCATTTGCAAGAAACAACTCGATAATCAGAGAACAGACACAAAAGGCGAAATTTACTTACACACAGTAACGAGACACTGGTGGAAACACTAAACACATGAACGCAGATTAGGGATTAGGGATTAGGGAGTAGGGAGTAGGGATTAAGGGCCCACTGGCGACATCTGGTGGCTAAAAACAGAAGCACTGAAATAATAAAAACGCTGAATAAGAGATTACAGATTCAGGTTGGATTTTGTCACATATAAAAGACATGCACAGGAAAATATAGTAATTTTGTTTGTATGGAAACTACAATAGAATGTACAGTGAGGGAGTTGAGGAACTGATCACTTACAGCATTTATGCAATAAAAGTGTGAAAAGGAGAATAAATTTGGTTTATTTGGTTGATTTGTTGTGAAAAGGTGTTTGATGGCGTCTCAGTCACATTTCTGCTTCACCTTTTCTCCTGAATAAATGGTTTGTACAGTATTAATAGTAATGGTGTTCCAACAACCTCAGGGTCATCACTGATATTCCACCAGTAAATTAAAGAAGAGGAAATGATCAGATCTTTATTATTTACACACTGTTTCTGAAGCACCAGAGAGATTTTACACGTCGATGTACATCTTGTATAAAGGGAACAGAAAGGCCTGATATGACTAGAATGACACACAAAGCATATCCAGTAGGGAACTGGTGTTGGGAGAAGCTTTATATTCTATGTGTGGTGAGTGGGAGATGGAGTTCAGGTGTTTATGATCAGCTGGTGAACAGAATGACAGTCCCTGTGTTTGTGTGTATTGCAGTCTGTGGTGGTCATGTGTGTAGGCCACGCTGTGTTTTGGTTATTGTAGTTGGATGCTGTTCCAGCGTCGATATAAAACACTTGTTAGATGACAAAATGGAGGTTATAGTTCTTATACAAACAGAACGTTGATATTTATACTATCAGAATCATTTTTCATTGTGCTGCCTGTGCATTTTCATATAATCACCACACAGAAACCTAACAAAAATAAAATGAAGATAATCGTCTGATACAGTTTTAAACATCAGCCCAGTCTAAGTATAAATCACTACACACATTAAAACAGTCCACTCAAAAATTACAACATAAACAACATCAAACTAATTGGGTTGTATTTTAAACAGCATGGAAAAAGATTCTCCTGAGAACAGAAAATCTTTTAGTGCTGCTGGAACAGCACATCACTCCACCCTCGACAAGATAGATAAGATCAAGAACATGATAAAGAACCCAGTGTATCTAATAATAGATTGGATATAGTTTGTGGAGATGAATGTGTGAATGTGCTGTATCTCTCCTGAGCACTCTGTTCTGTAAAACAGCATCTAGATAGAGCCACCAGCACAACGGGCAAGTCCCACAAAAGCACTCTGGGTCGTGTCCCAGTCCTCAGTGAGGGGGTGTTTCCACAGCGACTGCCCTGCCAGCGGGGTACAATAAGCCATGGTAGCAGACATGTAAACCTCCAGAGTTGACTGAGCCAATCCTGTGGCACACTCACAGTTTTGCAGTTTGCAGTTAATTGTGTCCAAATGGTGGTGCTCACACCACGTGGTGAACAGATAACATTTAGCGCATACAACCTCCTTGTGGAGGGAGCTCTGGAATGGAGACTGGTCTCTACTACCTCAGTAGTGAACCAGGGTTCCCCTGCCTGTGAGAAGAGATTTCTTCCTGGGAAGAATTTTCCAAGGAGGTCCCTCGAGAAGGAACAGCAGGTTTGTAAACCACAGTCTGCATGGCCAACGAGGTGCCACCAGGACGAGACGAGCTCCTTCCTGGCGGATTCTCTCCAGAACTACAGACCAGCTCGGGGTAGAGCCTCCATTCCCCAGGCCTCGGCCCTTGTCTTGAAAGGGCGTCTGGTTTCCAGTTCAACCGGCCCGGGATGTAAACTGCTCTCAATGAGAGCACCATAGGGGATCTGCCACGCCAGCCTGTACAGGGGCCAAGACTGGAGACCCCCCTGGTGTTTGATGTACGAGACCACCAACATGTTGTCCTCTCAGGTCACAGTGAAAGTGTTCCAGTGCTAAGAACAGGTGCATCATTTCCAGGCAGTTTATGTGCCATGAAAAAGGTGACTTGTCCCATTGACCATGGGCGAAGTGCTCACTAATGACTGCTCATGACCCTGTGAAGGATGTATCCGTCGTTAGCGTTGCGTGATGACAAGGAGCTCCCAGGACGGGGCCTTGAGACAGGAAAGTAGGTTCTTTCCATACTTTTAAGGCCCAAAGTGTCAGCCAGCGGCGCGGGTACTTCCGGGGGCTTCCACTTCCAGGGTAGCACGAACCCGCAACCGTCCAGGCCGCCATCTTTCCATCACATAAATAGACACAGTTTTCTCACGCTCGCTGCCAGATTGTCTCGTTGGCTTCCATGTTTTTTGTTGAGACATCCCTGCCCCTCGGTTTTGTTTTTTCCCGTATTTTGCTTTCAGTTTCGGATCCTCCGGTTTTCTTTTCTTCTATGTTTTTCCGCGGTTTCGCGCCGTGCCGCCCGTAGCGGCTTTGCTTTGTTTTTTCATTTTATTTCATTCACAAATTCCCGCTCTCCTATTTACTCGGGTCGTGTGTTTTTTGTTCTCTCTGTTTATGTGTGCTTTTTCGGTAGACTATTTCACCTGGAGGACTGTACGTTTTTGACCCTGTTTTGTGGATATTTTCTTCCTGGGAGCTGTGAGTTTTTGGACACTTTGTTTTTTGTGGATTACTTTACACAGGAGACCATAAGTTTAACGACACCTTGTTTTTTTGTGGATTACTTTACACAGGGGACCATAAGTTTTCGGACACCTTGCTTTTGTGTGGATTACTTTACACAGGGGACCATAAGTTTTTGGACACTTTGCTCTTGTGTGTTTTTTGTGTGAATTACCTTACCCTGATGACCATAAGTTTTTGGACACTTTGTTTTTGTGTGCTTTCTTGATTGTTTTGCTTTATTGCTGCGTCCTGCATTTGGGTCCTACTTTTGCACCACTGACAGTACAATCTGGCCAGACATGGACCCAGCGGATGATGTGCAGTCTCAGCTCTTCTCTTTGCATTTACATTTGTGGCATTTGGCAGACGCCCTTATCCAGAACGACTTACAACTGAGCAGGGGAGGGTTTTAGGGCTTTTGCTCAAGGGCCCAGCAGTGGCAGCGGTGGGATTTGAACCTGTGATCTTCTGATCCAAAACCCAATGCCTTAACCACTGAGCTACCACCTCCCCACCTCTTTGGTGCAGCTCACCACCTCATCACCAGCAGATACAGGAACTGGCAAGCGCAATTCGTGAACTGGTTCTCCAGCGCAACCCAGCCCCTGTAGCCCAGGCGTCTGTTTTGGAGAAGCCCACTGCTCATGCCGCCACAACCAGGGGAGTGCCGTCCGTTCCTGTTGAGCTGCGAAATAACTTTTCAGCTTCAGCCTTCTTCTTTTCCGGATGAATTCACCAAGGTGGCCTATCTGATCTCCCTGCTTTTGGGTAAGGCCGAACTGTGGGCCACGGCGGAGTGGGAACGCCTTTCCTCGGTCTGCGCCTCCTATTGTGCATTCTCTGAGGAGCTACGCAAGATCTTCGACTCAGCCACCCCCCGGGAGGACGCTGCCCGGTCGTTGTTCCAGACCATTCAAGACGGGTGATCTGTCGCTGAATACGCCACAGATTTTCGCACTGCCGCGGCCGAGAGTGAGTGGGATTCCACGGCGCTTTACGACGTCTTTCTTAGGGGCTCAACACGGAGATCAAGAATGAGCTCGCCGCCAGGGATTTTCAGAGGATCTGGACTCCTGATCAGCCTGGCCACCAATCGACCGACGGATGAGGAAATTCCGCGGATCCTGGCAGCGGTCTCCCTCGGATCCATCTCACTTCAGTACCTCGTCTAGTCTGCCTCCGCAACCCATGGAGATTGGCCGCCGCCACCTCTCCACTAGTGAAAAGGAGATGCGTCGCTCTCAGGGACTCTGCTTGTATTGTATTGTGACAAGGCGGGACACATGGCGCCACCTGTCCAGCACACAGGAGACCATAAATTTTCGGACACCTTGTTTTTTTGTGGATTACTTTACACAGGGGACCATAAGTTTTCGGACACCTTGCTTTTGTGTGGATTACTTTACAGGGGACCATAAGTTTTGGACACTTTGCTCTTGTGTGTTTTTTGTGTGAATTACCTTACCCTGATGACCATAAGTTTTTGGACACTTTGTTTTTGTGTGCTTTCTTGATTGTTTTGCTTTATTGCTGCGTCCTGCATTTGGGTCCTACTTTTGCACCACTGACAGTACAATCTGGCCAGACATGGACCCAGCGGATGATGTGCAGTCTCAGCTCTTCTCTTTGCATTTACATTTGTGGCATTTGGCAGACGCCCTAATCCAGAACGACTTACAGCTGAGCAGGGGAGGGTTTTAGGGCTTTTGCTCAAGGGCCCAGCAGTGGCAGCGGTGGGATTTGAACCTGTGATCTTCTGATCCAAAGCCCAATGCCTTAACCACTGAGCTACCACCTCCCCACCTCTTTGGTGCAGCTCACCACCTCTCATCACCAGCAGATACAGGAACTGGCAAGCGCAAGCCCCTGTAGCCCAGGCGTCTGTTTTGAAGAACCCCACTGCTCATGCCGCCACAACCAGGGGAGTGCCGTCTGTTCCTGTTGAGCTGCGAAATAACTTTTCAGCTTCAGCCTTCTTCTTTTCCGGATGAATTCACCAAGGTGGCCTATCTGATCTCCCTGCTTTTGGGTAAGGCCGAACGGTGGGCCACGGCGGAGTGGGAAAGCCTTTCCTCGGTCTGCGCCTCCTATTGTGCATTCTCTGAGGAGCTACGCAAGATCTTCGACTCAGCCACCCCCCGGCAGGACGCTGCCCGGTCGTTGTTCCAGACCATTCAAGACGGGTGATCTGTCGCTGAATACGCCACAGATTTTCGCACTGCCGCGGCCGAGAGTGAGTGGGATTCCACGGCGCTTTACGACGTCTTTCTTAGGGGGCTCAACACGGAGATCAAGAATGAGCTCGCCGCCAGGGATTTTTCAGAGGATCTGGACTCCCTGATCAGCCTGGCCACCCGAATCGACCGACGGATGAGGAAATTCCGCGGATCCTGGCAGCCGGTCTCTCCCTCGGATCCATCTCACTTCAGTACCTCGTCTAGTCTGCCTCCGCAACCCATGGAGATTGGCTGCCGCCACCTCTCCACTAGTGAAAAGAAGATGCGTCGCTCTCAGGGACTCTGCTTGTATTGTATTGTGACAAGGCGGGACACATGGCCGCCACCTGTCCAGCACACAGGAGACCATAAATTTTCGGACACCTTGTTTTTTTGTGGATTACTTTACACAGGGGACCATAAGTTTTTGGACACCCTGCTTTTGTGTGGATTACTTTACACAGGGGACCATAAGTTTTTGGATACTTTGCTCTTGTGTGTTTTTGTGTGAATTACCTTACCCTGAGGACCACAAGTTTTTGGACACTTCGTTTTTGTGTGCTTTCTTGATTGTTTTGCATTAAAGACTGTTCTGTTTTGCTTTATTGCTGCATCCTGCATTTGGGTCCTACTTTTGCACCACTGACACAAAGGGCTTGCCACAAGAACGGATTGCTCTTTTGGAAGAACCCTCTGACTCTGAGCCACTACTGGAGGGGTCTTAAATGAAAGAGACCAAGTGGAATCACACTTATATAGGAAATATGCGTCTCTTAGATCTACTGTGACAAACCAGTCCTCAGACTTGATCTGAGACATGATCAAATTCCCGCTCTCCTATTTTCTCGGGGTTTTGCTCGCTTAGCGGTCAAGTGTTTGTTTGTTCTCTCTGTTTATGTGTGCTTTTTCGGTGGACTATTTCACCTGGAGGACTGTACGTTTTTGACCCTGATTTGTGGATATTTTCTTCCTGGGAGCTGTGAGTTTTTGGACACTTTGTTTTTTGTGGATTACTTTACACAGGAGACCATAAGTTTTCGGACACCTTGTTTTTTTGTGGATTACTTTACACAGGGGACCATAAGTTTTCGGACACCTTGCTTTTGTGTGGATTACTTTACACAGGGGACTATACGTTTTTGGACACTTTGCTCTTGTGTGTTTTTTGTGTGAATTGCCTTACCTGAAGGAGACATGATCTCCTTGAGAGTGAGCATCCTGAACCTGAGCCTCCTGAGTGAGAGTTCCATCATCCTTCTTTGGAACAAAGTACTGGCTGTAGTAGCCTGACTCTCTGACTAAGGAAGGAACCACCTCAATGGCCCTTTCCTTAGGAGGGCGTGCACTTCCTGTTCTAGGACCAGAGCCTGCTTGTGTCCCACCACGGTAGGACACAACCCGTTGAACCTGGGAGGAGGGGATCCTAACTGAATCGAGTAGCCCTTCTCTACTGTTTGCAGGACCCACTGAGATATGTCTGGCAAGCCTTCCCGAATTGCAAGGAAATCTCTTTTGGGGAATCTCTTGAGGCTGGTCTCTGACTCTCCCAGAGCGGCCGGAGCAGTGCCCTGCAGCCATTGGGGCCTCCTGAGAGGCGGGAGGTCTCCTCCATACGCAGCGATCTTTCAGGTGGAAATGGAGGGAGACACCCGCAGGAGGGAAGCTGCACTCAGTCACATCTTGTGGGTTAATTTTTTTTATAAAATATAAATTGCAGATGATCTCAGGATGGTTATATAAGGAAGTTTTATTTTTTATTAATTATTTTATAAACATTAGAAAATATCTTCTGTCTTTAACAAATAGAAATGAAGAACAAACAGCTTTTCTTTATAGATCTTAATTGATCAATGTTTCTAAGAGGGAAATGAGGAGCAATGTTCTTGTGTACCTTGTGGACCACCTGTGCAGGTAATTTGTGCCACCTCATCACTATTATCACATCTGTTCTGTCCCCAGGGTGAAGATGGACACTGCCACAGATTAGAGTCGTGTTTCCTACACTTCAGATAATCCAGCCAGTTAGGAGCAGATTTTACTCGAGCTTCAGTGTTTTTCAGACTTCCACCTGTTCCACAGTTCAGCTCTCGACACACCATGTTTACTGTTTCATCATCCATCTGATTGTGACACACATTACCCCAGGTTCCATTGTAGAACACTTCCAGATTCCCCTCACAGCCCCCCGTGAGTCGGATCTCTTTAAACTCTGGTGGGAGAAGGATGATTTATACACTTCTACATATTGAATATATTTAACAGGTTTATTCTCAGTCATCACACTGTACCTGAGCACACGACTCTACGTCCTCCTGGTGTCCACATTCACCCTCTTCACACAGCTGAAATCTGCAGTTCCACAGGGACGTCTCATTCCCCTCACACTCCACCTCATTCAGCCATATGGACCCAGTTCCAGGACCAAACCAGGCTGGTGTGTGGGTACTGAGGGCCCGTCCACACTGCAGCTGTCTGCACACCACATCTGCATCCTCAATACCCCAAGAGTCATCACACACTGTTCCCCATGAACCACTGTGGAAAACCTCCAGCCTTCCTGCACAGTCTCCTCCAGAACCTACCAGTCTGATGGACCTGGGGGCTGTTTTACACACACACACACACACACACACACACACACACACACACACACACACACACACACACACACACACAAACAGACTTAAAGTGGGTGGTTTAAAAGTAGGACTAAACTGTTTTTTGTAATAATATACTGCACTCATTTCCGGGTCCTCAGCCATCTTGTAATTTTTCCCGCACCACCCGTTTACCAAACACCGTAACTCATGACCAGAGGGTCTCACCAGTTTCTCATGTCTCTGAGATTATTTCTGCCCCCTGCCTGCTCTGGTTCTTCTTCTGCTGTGTACTGGTTTTGACTTTGGACTGGTTTTAGTAGTTTTGTTCCTGCTTCTATTATGCTGGCCTGGTGCTCATAAGTCTTTGGACACTCTGTACTTTACTCTTATTAAAAAAAAGACCTGTAGCCTATGACAAAGTCACCATTCAGATCCTTCTGACTTCATCCTCAAAACCAACCTCGAATTCTTACTCCAGAGTTACACAGAGGCAAACCTGTTGTTGGAGTGTGTGTGTGTGTGTGTGTGTGTGTGTGTGTGTGTGTGTGTGTGTGTGTGTGTGTAGAAATCAGAACATGACTTGGATCTTGTCACTTTTTTATTTTCTTCTCTCCAAATTTGCATCTAAATTAAATTTATATTAAATTTCTTGTTAATTGAATTTTCTCATGTAGGTTTTATATCATTACTATAGAAACTTAATCCCAGCAAACTGACGTTCTGATCATGTAAGATGATTCATTTTCACATGAAGTTCTTGTGCTTTAATAAATGACTCTCTGATTTGGAGACTGAACACAACTTTGCACTTTATCTTCCTCTGAGGACATTTGACCTCTACAACTCATCCAGAATGCAGCTGCATGATTTGATTTGAACCTCCTGAGGTTCTCCCACCCCATTGCTATGTTCCTCTACTGGTATCCTGCAGCTCCTGCATTACACTGATGTTTGCCTACAAAGAGAAAACCAGAGCAGCACTGCTCTACCTCACAGCTCTTATCTCAACCTGCACTGCACCATGATCATGCAATCAGTTGGGAAGTGGGAGATCAGTCGATAAGATGTTGGTCTTCTGATCAGAAGGTCATGTGTTCAAATCCCAGCACCACCAAACTGCCACTGCTGGGCCCTTTAGCAAGGCCCTTAACCCTCAAGTGCTCAGCTGTATAAGTGAGATGACTGTAATCACTCTGGATGAGGGCAGTAATGTAAATGCAGTAAATGTAAATCCCTCTGATCCTGAAAGTCAGATAAATGATGGTGGAATATGGAGGTCTGTGCTTGAACAAGGCTGTTTAACTACTACAGATTCACATGTCTGCAGGAACAGACTCAGGAACATAGAGGTCCATTCTGTCAAACCTCCACCTTCCACAACACCCAGAATAGAAAAACACCAACCGTGGCTGCTATGAACTTCTCCTCCACAGACACTGGAGCCAGAAACAGATACTAGGAGCAGAAGCACTGCATCTCCTCACCCAATCAACTTCTCTAATCATCTAACTTTATTTCTACATTTTCTTTTTTCTACACAGGGGTCACTGAATGGGAAAAGGTGTGGAATATACAGTTTATATCATAGACAGTGTAAAACACACACTTTCAGGATGGAATGACTGTATTTTACACAGTAATTACAGACAATCTGTTCTAAGGTCATGTGTAGAACTTCATCATGTAGAAGAACACCACAGATCATGTGTTTCTACTCAGATCTCGTTCTGATCATGTAAGATGATTCATTTTCACGTGAAGTTCTTGTGCTTTCAATAAATTTGGAGACTGAACACAACTTTGCACTTTATCTTCCTCTGAGGGACATTTGAGCTGCATGATTTGATTTTAACCTCCTGAGGTTCTCCCACCCCATTGCTATGTTCCTCTACTGGTATCCTGCAGCTCCTGCATTACACTGATGTTTGCCTACAAAGAGAAAACCAGAGCAGCACTGCTCTACCTCACAGCTCTTATCTCAACCTGCACTGCACCATGATCATGCAATCAGTTGGGAAGTGGGAGATCAGTCAATAATATGTTGGTCTTCTGATCAGAAGGTCATGTGTTCAAATCCCAGCACCACCAAACTGCCACTGCTGGGCCCTTTAGCAAGGCCCTTAACCCTCAAGTGCTCAGCTGTATAAGTGAGATGACTGTAATCACTCTGGATGAGGGCAGTAATGTAAATGCAGTAAATGTAAATCCTCTGATCCTGAAAGTCAGATAAATGATGGTGGAATATGGAGGTCTGTGCTTGAACAAGGCTGTTTAACTACTACAGATTCACATGTCTGCAGGAACAGACTCAGGAACATAGAGGTCCATTCTGTCAAACCTCCACCTTCCACAACACCCAGAATAGAAAAACACCAACCGTGGCTGCTATGAACTTCTCCTCCACAGACACTGGAGCCAGAAACAGATACTAGGAGCAGAAGCACTGCATCTCCTCACCCAATCAACTTCTCTAATCATCTACCTTTATTTCTGCTTTTCTTTTTCTACACAGGGGTCACTGAAGGGAAAAGGTGTGGAATATACAGTTTATATCATAGACGAGTGTAAAAACACACACTTTCAGGATGGAATGACTGTATTTTACACAGTAATTACAGACAATCTGTTCTAAGGTCATGTAGAACTTCATCATGTAGAAGAACACCACAGATCATGTGTTTCTACTCAGTGTTACATCATGCCATCAGTTCACCACAAAGTTCATTCTTTTTTAAAAGAAGGGTCTTGAAGGGTCTTGTTTTTACATTTACACCACATCAGTTAACATGCTAATGTTGAAACACTGAATGCTAATGCTGCTGCTAATGAAATGGAGCAGCACATTTTATTTCCTGATGTTCTACAATTCTGTTCATTTGTAGCTGTTGTGTTTTGTAGGTGGTGTTTACCTGAGCAGGTGACTCCAGCATCTTCACCATGATTACAGTAACGTTCCCCTCTCCCTAATGATCTACAGTCCTTCAGTGTCAACTCTGATCCACTACAGCCCACATACACCATCCAGATTGGTCCTGATCCTGGTCCAAAGTGACCGTATCGTGGTGCATCTACAGCTTCTCCACAGTGCAGTTCTCCACACACCACTGCAGCATCGCTCATATCCCAGTTACGACCACACACTGTTCCCCACTGTCCTTCATGAAGAACCTCCACTCTCCCAGCACAGCGACTTCCACCATTCACCAACCTCACACTGTGTGAGAGAGAATTTATTACACACACACACTCACACACTCACACACTCACACACTCACACACTCACACACACACACTCACACACTTACACACTCACACACTCACACACACACACTCACACACACACACACACTCACACACTCACACACTCACACACTCACACACTCACACACACACACACACTGTCTGAGAGAGAATTTATTACACACACACACACTGTCTGAGAGAGAATTTATTACACACACACACTGTCTGAGAGAGAATTTATTACACACACACGCACACACACACACAGTTCCTGCGGGAACGTGGAGGCCCGGCGTCGCCCTGCGGGAACCTGGAGGCCCGACGTCGCCCTGCGGGGAACCTGGAGGCCCGACGTCGCCCTGCGGGAACCTGGAGGCCCGGCGTCGCCCTGCGGGAACCTGGAGGCCCGACGTCGCCCTGCGGGGAACCTGGAGGCCCGGCGTCGCCCTGCGGGAACGTGGAGGCCCGGCGTCGCCCTGCGGGAACGTGGAGGCCCGGCGTCGCCCTGCGGGAACCTGGAGGCCCGACGTCGCCCTGCGGGGAACCTGGAGGCCCGACGTCGCCCTGCGGGAACCTGGAGGCCCGACGTCGCCCTGCGGGAACCTGGAGGCCCGACGTCGCCCTGCGGGGAACCTGGAGGCCCGACGTCGCCCTGCGGGAACCTGGAGGCCCGACGTCGCCCTGCGGGAACCTGGAGGCCCGACGTCGCCCTGCGGGAACCTGGAGGCCCGACGTCGCCCTGCGGGAACCTGGAGGCCCGACGTCGCCCTGCGGGAACCTGGAGGCCCGACGTCGCCCTGCGGGAACCTGGAGGCCCGACGTCGCCCTGCGGGAACCTGGAGGCCCGACGTCGCCCTGCGGGAACCTGGAGGCCCGACGTCGCCCTGCGGGGAACCTGGAGGCCCGACGTCGCCCTGCGGGAACCTGGAGGCCCGACGTCGCCCTGCGGGGAACCTGGAGGCCCGACGTCGCCCTGCGGGGAACCTGGAGGCCCGACGTCGCCCTGCGGGGAACCTGGAGGCCCGACGTCGCCCTGCGGGAACCTGGAGGCCCGGCGTCGCCCTGCGGGAACCTGGAGGCCCGACGTCGCCCTGCGGGAACGTGGAGGCCCGGCGTCGCCTGCGGGGAACCTGGAGGCCCGGCGTCGCCTGCGGGGAACCTGGAGGCCCGGCGTCGCCTGCGGGGAACCTGGAGGCCCGGCGTCGCCTGCGGGGAACCTGGAGGCCCGGCGTCGCCTGCGGGGAACCTGGAGGCCCGACGTCGCCCTGCGGGAACCTGGAGGCCCGGCGTCGCCCTGCGGGAACCTGGAGGCCCGACGTCGACCTGAGGAGGACCTGGGGGCGAGCCGTCGACCTGAGGAGGACCTGGAGGCGAGCCGTCGACCTGAGGAGGACCTGGGGGCGAGCCGTCGACCTGAGGAGGACCTGGGGGCGAGCCGTCGACCTGAGGAGGACCTGGGGGCAAGCCGAGGTCCTCTTCGCGGCCAGGCGGCTGTAAGACGTCCTCTTCACAGAAAACAGTTCCTCCTTGGTCATTTGTCTGTCAGAAGTTGTTGTTATGGTAACTGTGCCACATTGTGTGCAAGGTGAAAAATTCAAACGATTGTTAGAGTATGCACTACAATTATCCAGAGTGATATTGATAGAGGATGCATATTATACAATAATAGTGTGCATTGTATTATACAACACACAAATTAGGTCCAGTTTTCTTATTGAAAAACATTTGAATGACTATAACTGCACTAGCTGTTCAATATGCAATAGAGTATACTTTTTAAGTATTAATAAATTAAATAACATAGAAACTGTTTAGCATTGCATGGTGTTGCACTGTTATGTGTATTATTTACACATCTGGAATGATTTAGGATAGGAGAAATGTGGGAGACAGTAATTGGCCTCCACTTATCCACTTATTTTGAAAAGATAAACTTGTTCAACACCTTGAATGCAAATCAGCATTTCCTGATCAGAGGGTAATTGTCTATATTATGAAGTAAAAGATAAAATTAGCATGTTCCATGTTTAGTTATTACTAAGGGTTTACTTTGTGTTGTTGATAATGTCTACTTTCAGGGCTCTTGGGAGAATTTGACAACAGTTTTAAAGGGTAACAGTCCTTGTTCTGAAAAAAAGCCGGAATCTTCAGAAGAAAAGGTAGTCAAATTAAATATATATTTAAAAAACATCTTGGTTTTTTGCTTTAGTACAAAATTGGGTATAAAAATAATAATTTCCCTTTAAAAGAATCACATTGTGTTGCTTTGCAGTCTGAAATAAAGACAGACACAGTTTTTCCTTTAGTAAGCTGTACTGTACTCTGCTGTACGGTTTAGTAAGCTGTACTCAATGCAACTTATAACATCCACATGAAAGATAGAAGACCAACATGACTGCAAAAGAAAAAAAAAAAAAGAAGAAACACTGAGCTGGAAAAAGGAACACCCCTTCGTACAAAATGTTTTGTAACCTAAATCCGGCAGTCGTAAATGAGTTTTGTTAAATGCACCGTAAAGATTCTGAGGACACATGGAAAAAGGTGTTATGATCAGATACGATTAAATTGTTATTATTTGGCCTCAACATTAATCGAAAATCTGTACAATGATTTGAAGACTGCAGTCAACAAACGGTCACCATAAAATGTAACTGAACTTGGGCAGTTCTGCAAAGAAAATGGCCAAAATGTGCCCAGTTTAGATGTGCAAAGTTAGTACGCTTGTAATCTAAATAAAAAGGAAAAAAACAACAAAACACAAGTTGGCAATGCTATTTCACTTTTTCCAGTCAGAAACCAGTAATTTATTTATTTATTTATTTATTTATTTTTATTTATTTATTTATTTATTTATTTATTTATTTATTTATTTATTTATTTATTTATTTATTTATTTATTTATTTATTTATCTTTATTTTATTTATTTATTTATTTATTTATTTATTTATTTATTTATTTATTTGTAGTTATTTATTTATAACAGTGTTTTTGGTTTTATACAGTATCTTTCATTGCAATGTAACAGGTTGAACGGAGTGAATACAGCCGCGTAAAACAAAAACTGTGTCTGTTTTCAATTCCAGCTTAAAAGCAACAAAATGTGATTATTTTCGGTTTGAGAAGTCATTCATTTCTATACAGACTGTATATTCATAGAAAGCTGTACTAGCATACTATTAAATGCAAGCTCTATCTTTAATATTTTAGATATTCTATCACATCAAAACAACTAGCAGTCTGATATGAAATACAAGATGACAATTACACAAATATGCAAAGGGAAAAAAATTATTATGATTAAAAAAAGGACTCAAGTCATTTAAAACCTTTGCCTCAAAAATGTGCACTCTGAGAAATGTGAAATTATCACATACAGCAGAAGCTTCTATACACAGGTTCAACATTTACTTACTAACTAACTAAATAACTAACTAAATAACTAAGTAAATGAATCAAAAAATAAAATTTATTTTATCAAATTAATAACATTTATTGCCAAATGATATAATAATGCATATATACTTTTTTATATAAAATCACAATTGGAAGTGTTTTTGTGTTACAGTATCATAACAAGGAACCTGACTTACCTGAATTATCTTACATGTCTACAGAAAGCAGTGAGGAAAAGGACGCATTCTTCACATGTAGTTTGCCACAAGAGCCATGGTTCTTTTTTATTGACAAGAAAGAATGGCAAGAGCTGAGAAAGCATCAGAAAGGAAGATGTTTTCAAGGGTTACAGTGGACAAACGTGATTGCGAAGGGAATATGGTCAGTTCACCCATAATGCAGTTTTGGTTTTAAAAGACACAGTGTGAAAACCCTGCTGTCACAAAAAAACACACCTTTATTGGAATGTACGGGCTCCTGCCGATTTGAAAATTGCCCAATTACTGTTAGTGTGGAAGTGACCGATGAGGTCTCCCTCGAAGCAGCTGTGCTCTTCACAGGAGGAGATGTTTATCACAGTACCACTGAACTGAAAAGGAGACCAGTGCGTGCAGATGCACGTTCATCTATTGCACAAACTCTGGAAATCAAACTGCCCAGAAATGTATATTTGGAATCCATGCAAAAAATCCCAGAGATGGTGGTACAGTCTGGGTGCAGGGATGAAGCACCAACAAAAGAGGTTTTAAAAACCATTGCATGCACCCAAAGACAACTGAAAAGACCTCATTCAAACGAACTTTTAAGTCTACAAATATTAATCAATGAAAAAAAAGGATCAGACAATGAAGTCCTACAGAGGGTCATGATGCACCCAAAAGCAATAATGCTATGGTCTAAGAAAACACTGTCAGTGTTTTAAAATAAAAACATTTCTTTCATAACACATTTGAAACATATACCACTTGTGTAATTATTGTGCTGACCTTAAACATTGCAACCTATCTTACTTGTGACCACACAACATCTATCTTACCTATCTTACTTGTGACCACACAACAGCATCTGTCATGTACGTCTTGCAGGCTTTCCAAACAGACATGATGAGAATGTATGAGAAAAAGGCAGTCAAAAGACTACAAGGTAATGAAGATGTTATTAACAGTTATTGCTATATATGTAGACTGCTGACAATACACACTCTTGTTGAATCTCTGTCTTGACCTGCAGTGGATTTTTATAAAGGAGATCTCAACCATGTGTGTTTTCATCATGTACATAAGTCCAAAATTTACAGTCAAGGACATAAAAGAAGGTTTTATTCAGACATTCCTAACATTTGCATGATGTTTCTAAGTATTACTTGAACCACAATTTGATTTAAATTAAGTGCCTGCTAAATTGTCTTTATGTGCATTAGCATAAATAATTAATGTGCTATTAATAATAATATACACTATATATATATATTATATATAACTAATTCCTGTGTCTTGCTTCTCCAGCTACACAACGTAAACATTAATGTTTAAATTGTATATAATACAAAACATTTCCTTTAGAATGATGTGAAACACACCCTTGAAAGCGACTTCCAGAAGGTAATAGTGAAAGCACCTCTTGACCTTAATGGGGAAGAAAACAGCTATTAAGCCCAACATTCATTGAAAACTTGACCAGGTACCTCCTTCCACACGCAACTCTGTGGTCTGGTCTATTGCTAGGTAGGTTTTCTAACATTACTGATTCTTAATAATAATAAACAAACAGACAATGAAGTCCTACAGAGGGTCATGATGCACCCAAAAGCAATAATGCTATGGTCTAAGAAAACACTGTCAGTGTTTTACAGAAGGTGCAAAAAGACATTGTCTATCTGGATGCAACAGGAAGTATTATTCAGAAAGGAAGCTCCACAAGTCGACCATACTATGTGTATGAATTAGTTGTGCGTAATTTTTCCAAGGGGCATCTCCTCTTCCAGTTGCAACCTATCTTACTTGTGACCACACAACATCATCTGTCATGTACTTCTTGCAGGCTTTCCAAACAGACATGATGAGAATGTATGAGAAAAAGGCAGTCAAAAGGCCAATTATGATCATTTGTGATGGCTCCCTTGTGCTTCTGAATTCTATTTCTTTTACATTCTGCCAACTAAGTCTGGAGGATCTCCTTAAGAAGTACTTTGAAATAATCAGTGGACAATACCAGGCAGAAAAGTTTGATCTTCCCATCCTTCATAGATGCTTAAGCCACATAATGAAAAATGCAAAGTGTCTGTGCAAAAAACTGTAGGTTTTTTTTTTTTTTGTTTGTTTTTAAACTGAGATTAATGTATAAAGCATTTGAAACATAACCAATTTTTGTTTTTATTGCTGTCATTTTAGAGTGCCAAAACATTACAAACTTGCTATGCACACATTTGGGCTACTTGCATGTTCAGAAAATCTGAAGCAGATGGATGAGGTGCTCCTCAGTGCCACAGTCCTGTTTTGTAGTCCATGCACTGGAGACAATGTGGCTAAGCACTAGAACAACTTGCAAGCACTGATGCAACAAATAGGAAAACTGGAAGTTGAGGAACAAAACATTGTTGCTGAAGACTAGAAGGTAATTAACATGTTATTAACAGTTATTGCTATATATGTAGACTGCTGACAATACACACTCTTGTTGAATCTCTGTCTTGACCTGCAGTGGATTTTTATAAAGGAGATCTCAACCATGTGTGTTTTCATCATGTGCATAAGTCCAAAATTTACAGTCAAGGACATAAAAGAAGGTTTTATTCAGACATTCCTAACATTTGCATGATGTTTCTAAGTATTACTTGAACCACAATTTGATTTAAATTAAGTGCCTGCTAAATTGTCTTTATGTGCATTAGCATAAATAATTAATGTGCTATTAATAATAATATACATTATATATATATATATATATATATATAACTAATTCCTGTGTCTTGCTTCTCCAGCTACACAACGTAAACATTAATGTTTAAATTGTATATAATACAAAACATTTCCTTTAGAATGATGTTGGAAACACACCCTTGAAAGCCACTTCCAGAAGGTAATAGTGAAAGCACCTCTTGACCTTAATGGGGAAGAAAACAGCTATTAGGCCCAACATTCATTGAAAACTTGACCAGGTACTTCCTTCCACACGCAACTCTGTGGTCTGGTCTATTGCTAGGTAGGTTTTTGATAGAAGTGTTTTCTAACATTACTACTGATTCTAAAATAATAATAATAAACAAACAAACAATGTAATTCTTTAGGTGATATTGGATGTCATGGTACATGCTCAGCCTACAACATTTCAGGCAGATTTATAAAAAGTCAGTCAGTCCAATAATCAGGTAAAAACTCAACTGATTAA
This sequence comes from Silurus meridionalis, assembly GCF_014805685.1. NCBI lineage: Eukaryota > Metazoa > Chordata > Actinopteri > Siluriformes > Siluridae > Silurus > Silurus meridionalis. Next base: position 850,000 of record NC_060901.1, read on the forward strand.
TTTTAATAGCTTGTTGATAAAAGTTGTATTTTTTTTAAATAAATGTAACGCCTTAAATAACTACAATTTGTTGTCCATAATTCAGAACTTTACACAAGACAATCGGACACAAGGAATAATGGAAAAAGTCAATGGGACCTAAAAAAGGAGATTGACAAGATTGGATGACTTTGTCCAGATTTATTAGAGCATGCATGACGAACTGCTCCGTGAATATGAAGACACAGAACGAACAAGAAAGAGAGTAATGAAATATTTTATACTTTCACCTTTTACAAAATATTGCCAATTCAATGTTCCTAAATATAAACCAAGATGCTGTAATATCTTCTTCTTCTTCTTCTATTAGCTTCTCCCATTAGGGTCCACAGCGGATCATCCTTCTCCATGTCCTCTACATCTGCCTCTTTCACACCAACTACCTGCATGTCTTCCTCACCACATCCATAAACCTCCTCCTTCTTCTTACTATTTTCCTCCTTCCAGATGGCTCCATTCTCAGCATTCTCCTACCAATATAACTCATGTCCCTCCTCTGTGCATGTCCAAAACATCCTACATGCACTGTCCCTCTATTAAACTCATTTCGAATCCTTTCCATCCTCGTCACTCTCAACGAAAACCTCAGCATCTTCAGCTCTGCCACCTCCAGCTCTGCCCCTGTCTTTACTCAATGCCACTGTCTCTAATCCATACAACATCTCAGGTCTCACCACAGTCCTATAAACCAAGATGCTGTAAGATACACTTCATAAAAAAATGTATTAGATAAAAAAAAAAACTGTGTGATGTATGTGTGTCTCTTCTAGTCCATTCGAGTGGAAATGGAGTAGTGGAAAAAGAGACGTCAGGCGTCGAAGGATTATATGTTTCTCCACTAGTTAAGGTTCTTCCATTCCAAGATGTAAAAACAAGGTATTATTATTCGAGTGTATTATAATAATAATAATAATAATAATAATAATAATAATAATAATAATAACAACTAAACAATTTTAAAAAAAGAGCAGAAGCATATGCTTTTAAGCTAAATCTTTATTTTAAATAAAATGGGTTTTATGTGTTTGTGTGTGTGTGTGTGTGTGTGTGTGTGTGTGTGTGTGTGTGTGTGTGTGTTTTGTCAGGAGAAGTCTCAAAGGCACCCCAAAAGTGCCAGAGAAAAGAAAAAGCCAGAAGATGTGATCCAGGTTTAAATATACACACAATATATATATATATATATATATATATATATATATATATATATATATATATATATATATATATATATATATATATATATGTATAGTTAAAAATCTAACTGGTGAGGTACAAATATTAGGAACAATCACTGTAATCTATAAACAATTTAAAGTGTTACTGAATGTGTAAACTGATGTCTTGTTATTATGATAGCAGAGTCATGGCTTCCAATCTCTTGAATCAACTTTCACAGCTTATTTAAAAAGAGAAATATATTGATTGGAAATTGTATGTTTGAATGTTCAGTGTCAATATGGCAGGAGACGTGCTCGTCTCCTGCTATGTTTAATTTCACTATTACAAAACACAGACAGAGAGGAAAGATGATAGTGCTGAAGTACAACAAATGTAAGTGTAGCCCAAATCACCTGAGCAGACTGAAGGCAAAGGAAAATCAGCTGATTAATTAAGAGAATGGTTTATCATTGCATGATTATGACTGCATTTTATCTCATGGTCCCTCACATTTATCATGTGGTCTTCTAGAAGGTCCCAAAATGTAGAACTGACACTGCTGTCCCTCATTATAAAGATACTTAATAGACTAAGATCACAAACAAGACTGACTTTTTGTCTTCACATTGCATCAAATTCAAATCAGAACTGGCACAAAAAATAAATTGTATCTTGTGTATCTACAGAAAGAACCAGTGAAGAATTTCAGGAGAAGACAATCAAAAATCGAAGGGCCAATCTGGAATAAATCAGGTCCATCATAAACAATTGCTCCTCGAAGACTATGCAGGCCACCAAAATACAAATGCTGCAACAAATACTTCACCCTGATTACTGGTTGACCTGTGATATCATCGACCTGGCCAGCTACCTCATGGCAAAGGACAATGTGCACATTGATGGGTTTCAATCTGTTCTGCCCTTTAGTGCGATTCCAAATGGTGGAATTGTGGGAACTCCACAAAATAAGTTTGTGCAAATATTGAACATTCGGCAATGCCACTGGATCAGTCAGCAATTTGTTTTGTAATGAAAATCAGCTCTCTGTGTATGACAGCAAATGCACCCCTCTGGACCCTGGAACACTACAAGCACTGTCCTGGCTGGTGAGGCCGCAGTCAGGCACGTTTGATGTTTTGCAACCAGCTGTGCAGCAACAATCAAATAACAGCAATTGTGGGTTGTTCGCAATAGCATTTGCATATGCTGTTTGCAAGGGTCACCCACCAGAGGTATGCATATTTAATGAAAGCAGGCTAAGGGCACAACTGTATGCTTCATTAACGAAAAACAGTATCGCGTTTGGCATGAAGAGTCGAGAGAGTGAAGCCGAGGCAAACGTGACCAAAACTGCGATACCTGTTTACTGTGTTTGCAGAACAGCTCATTACAATGATGATGTACATTAAAGGATAATACACGATGTATGGATTTATTTCATTTGTTTTCACAACATTTGATTGTAAATTGAACTTGTCTATGCACAATTGCAACCTTTCATTATTCGCTCAAGTTTTATTTGTGTTTTAAAATAAAAAAAACAGAGTAATGGAGTGAAATCCATATTCCAATTTTTATATGTTCGAACGAAACAAGAATTAATTTTTTCTGAAACAGTGTAACTGTTTAAAAAGAATATAATTATGCAAATTATTTAGATTTTTGTGAATAATATGGAAATAAGTAAAAGAATACACATGTTTTGAGTAATATTGCCTTTAATTTCTTGAAAATGTACAGTCAAATTAATTGACAATAAATACAAAATAAATGAATTCCGGATCACTGTGAACAGGAAAACTATCCAGGAAGTTTTATGAGTGTTTGAATGTGAAATGTTGAATGGGTAAAAATGCACTGGGGTTTTGAATGAATTTGCCTTTAGTTTTCTCCAAAACTCCACAGTAAAATGAGTTGAAAATTAACAGAGTAATAGACAGGGACACTGTAAATAAGAATAATTTGTAAGATTGAGCAAACCTATAAAGAAAAATGTTTTATGAGTGTTTGAATGAGGAACATGACAAATGCACTGAGTCTTTTTATAACGGAAACGCCTTTCTGAAGCGTCTTCACATGTATTTTGCTGCCACCTTCTGGATTTAAATGAACATAAACAAAGTGCAGCTGCTTAACCGTGTATTTTCAACATGCGCTGCTTAACCGCAGTTTTAAATAGGAGCTGGTGATGATGCTAAATGCGCGATTGAAGCCGGGAGCTTCAGAGAAAGGAGGTTTGACAGCAGCTGAAGGGCGTGGCAGGTGGATTCTGATAATTAACAAACATGTATGTACATTTTATAGCCTTCATCAAACAAATCACGGCAACGCTGTTGTGTAAAAAAACCTCCAAAAACACGTGCATCCACATTCTCATTTATAAACACACATCATGTACATAAAGAAATTTCAAGCACTTTAATATTTTGCAGCCATTTTGATTTTTGTTTCTCCATCGGTTATCTCGATGCTTTTGGCGTCCTAGGACATCGACATAAGTTCCACTGTATATAAAACACACACACACACACACACACACACACACACACACAATAAAATGACAAAAAAATGTATTACATTTACTTCATTACTGTTACACCACTGATGAAAACACATCAATGACATAACAGGTAACCTGAAGCATAACAGATTCCTTAATGTCAAAACACAGGATTATATAACTGTAGGTGTGTTTTAAAAGGTCTGAACAGAAAAAGGCATTTGCAAGCAAACTGAAGAAATAACAAGCAAAACACTGAAGTACAGGAATTACACAAATCAAAAATCAGGAGAACAGACAGAAAACAGACACTGGTGGAAACACTAAACTCATCAACATTAGGGATTAGGGATTAGGGAGTAGGGAGTAGGGATTAGGGATTAGGGATTAGGGAGTAGGGATTAAGGGCCCACTGGCGACATCTGGTGGCTAAAAACAGAAGCACTGAAATAATAAAAACGCTGAATAAGAGATTACAGATTCAGGTTGGATTTTGTCACATATAAAAGACATGCACAGGAAAATATAGTAATTTTGTTTGTATGGAAACTACAATAGAATGTACAGTGAGGGAGTTGAGGAACTGATCACTTACAGCATTTAATGCATTAAAAGTGTGAAAAGGAGAATAAATTTGGTTTATTTGGTTGATTTGTTGTGAAAAGGTGTTTGATGGCGTCTCAGTCACATTTCTGCTTCACCTTTTCCTCCTGAATAAATGGTTTGTACAGTATTAATAGTAATGGTGTTCCAACAACCTCAGGGTCATCACTGATATTCCACCAGTAAATTAAAGAAGAGGAAATGATCATATCTTTATTATTTACACACTGTTTCTGAAGCACCAGAGAGATTTTACACGTCGATGTACATCTTGTATAAAGGGAACAGAAAGGCCTGATATGACTAGAATGACACACAAAGCATATCCAGTAGGGAACTGGTGTTGGGAGAAGCTTTATATTCTATGTGTGGTGAGTGGGAGATGGAGTTCAGGTGTTTATGATCAGCTGGTGAACAGAATGACAGTCCCTGTGTTTGTGTGTATTGCAGTCTGTGGTGGTCATGTGTAGGCCACGCTGTGTTTTGGTTATTGTAGTTGGATGCTGTTCCAGCGTCGATATAACACACTTGTTAGATGAAAATGGAGATTATAGTTCTTATACAAACAGAACGTTGATATTTATACTATCAGAATCATTTTTCATTGTGCTGCCTGTGCATTTTCATATAATCACCACACAGAAACCAAACAGAAATAAAATGAAGATAATCTTCTGATACAGAACATGATAAAGAACCCAGTGTATCTAATTATAGATTGGATATAGTTTGTGGAGATGAATGTGTGAATGTGCTGTACCTCTTCTGAGCACTCTGTTCTGTAAAACAGCACCACCAGAAGCTCTGTGGAAGAGCAGCGTTCACAACACAAACTAATTGAGGGGTGTGTGGAGCTTCAGATGGTGTTGATCCAGGTGTATCTGTACATACAAAAATATTCAATAAGACACAAACATTAATAATGTTAAAAAAATAAGGGTTTAACCCTGGGAGAAAATGCTGAATGCTGAAAAGTTAGCACACCCCTCTGACCTGCACAGGTGACTCCAGCATGAGAGCAGTCAGTGTGTTTCTTCAGGGAATGATGACAGTCCCACAGGTGAATCTCATCCCCTCGACACTTCACTCTGTTCAGCCAGACAGTCCCTTCACCAGGACCAAACCTATCAGCACTCAGCGCCGACCCACAGCCCAGCTGTCTGCACACCACCTGAGCGTTACTGATGTTCCACTGATCATCACAAACGGAGCCCCATGTAGCGTTATGATACACCTCCAACCTCCCAGAGCAGCTTCCCTTTCCTCCACTCAGCCTGAGAGACCAGTGTTCTACATCACACACATCACACATGAGGAAACACACCAACGCTGAATAACATCTCCAGTCACACACCTCACTACAACACAATGAAGATAAAACCTTATATGAAGATCCTGAAATGATTCCTTTGATGTGTAATAAATAAATTAATGAACTGTCTGATGATTGATAGAATTTGAAGCAGGAAGATCAGCTTTAAGTTCTCTTTAATGATTTTATCACTGTTGGTTTGATTTTGATTAAATGTGAAGAAGTTCAGATGATCTCAGGATGGTTATATGAGGAACCACATTAAAGTCTTCAGAAAATTATTTTATCAACACATTAGAAAATATCTTCTGTCTCTAACAAATACAAATAAGGAACAAACAGCTTTTCTTTATAAATCTTTACTTGATCAATGTTTCTAAGAGGGAAATGAGGAGCAATGTTCTTGTGTACCTTGTGGACCACCTGTGCAGGTAATACGTGCCACCTCATCACTATTATCACATCTGTTCTGTCCCCAGGGTGAAGATGGACACTGCCACAGATTAGAGTCGTGTTTCCTACACTTCAGATAATCCAGCCAGTTAGGAGCAGATTTTACTCGAGCTTCAGTGTTTATCAGACTTCTACCTGTTCCACAGTTCAGCTCTCGACACACCATGTTTACTGTTTCATCATTCATCTGATTGTGACACACATTACCCCAGGTTCCATTGTAGAACACTTCCAGATTCCCCTCACAGCCCCCCGTGAGTCGGATCTCTTTAAACTCTGGTGGGAGAAGGGTGACTTTATCGGAGTATAAATTTCATGTATAAACATTCTTTCTGTTGATATTAAAGTCTCATTTAATTGACATCATTCCACAATTGACATCAAATCACAAGTTTAATGAACATCTGGTGCTTTACTTTATAAACATTATATTTCATTAACCATTAACCATCGTCCTGTTTCACCCTTTGTACCTTTGTACTTTCTTGAGGACATGTGAACAGCACATGTCACCTCATTACCAGGTTCAGAAAAAAACTGAGAAATTGGAATCGTCCTCTTTTTAAAGATTACAGCTGAATATACTTTTGAAGTGCAGCACAGCACTTTGGAGTCTTACTGTAGGCTTTATAACCTGTATAGTCTTTTAAATACAACAATGTGTCTTCTATGTGGAATCTCACCCATGTGCTTGAATCCTTTAAGACCTCCCAGGCTGCCATTTGCTGCTGATCAGTTCATCTTCAATGCACTGGTGGTCAAATGACTGTAAAGAAACCTGACCATGACCATGACCATGACTATTTCCCTGCCCACTGGAATGAGTGGGTCATATCCAAACACAGAAAATCCTTAGGTGTGTTTGGTTTACATGTCAGTTTGGCTTCGGTTATCAAAATGGCTCTCACACTGGAGGTTCTCTTGGTGCTTTTTTATTTTTTATGTCATTGAAATGAATCTCTGTGATGGTTATCTTGTGTTCATAGAATCACATAAATATGTTCACCCAATATTTCTTTATGAAACTGTTCAAGGGTCCCAGTAAAAACACATGTAGACTGCTAGATAATTCTTTACAACAATCATCACACTGTACCTGAGCACACGACTCCCACATCCTCCTGGTGTCCACATTCACCCTCTTCACACAGCTGAAATCTGCAGTTCCACAGGGACGTCTCATTCCCCTCACACTCCACCTCATTCAGCCATATGGACCCAGATCCAGGACCAAACCAGGCTGGTGTGTGGGTACTGAGGGCCCGTCCACACTGCAGCTGTCTGCACACCACATCTGCATCCTCAATACCCCAAGAGTCATCACACACTGTTCCCCATGAACCACTGTGGAAAACCTCCAGCCTTCCTGCATAGTCTCCTCCAGAACCTACCAGTCTGATAGACCTGGGGGCTGGAACACACACACACACACACACACACACACACACACACACACACACACTCAAAGTATGTGGTTTAAAAGTATGAGTCAACTGTTTTATTTAATCGGTGAAAACATAAATTACATAAAATAACTTAATAATAATGCGGGCAATAATTTCTTCCTCCCCCTGTTTGAGAGACACCTGCTGAACTCAGGTGATCATTCATACTCTATTCATACAGTCTGCATATTAATGAGCTGCTGACCATTAAAGGCTTTTGTTCTACATGTTTGAGGCTATTGATGTTGATTTGGCATTCATAATGATGGCCAGGTAGCCAGACAAGCTGTTGTTCTACAGCCATGGCCATTCATATTAATGTCTGGCTATTCCAATCTCAACAACACACACACACACACACACACACACACACACACACACACACACACACACACACAAACACACACACACACACAAACGTACTTTTTAAACATTTCTCTTATAAAAAACAAACAGGAAATAAAACCAATAAAATCGTATAAAGCTATAAGGGGAGATTTATTGTAATTTACAGATGTATAGCGCTAAGTCTCTGTTGTTACTCCGCCCCCAAACGTTATACGTTGAAATACAGTGAATCTGAAATCGCTGCTTGAGACTTGGAGCTTTAGAATGATGTATAGTTAGTCATGGTTACTCTTCTCCCTATTTATTTAATCTATTGCTAAACATTAACACCTGAGAACAATTGGCTATTAGTTGCATTCACACAACCACGAAGCCTAAGAGGTTAATGACCTGTAGCCTATGACAAAGTTACCATTCAGATCCTTCTGACCTCACTAGTTTACATATGTAACCCTAGTTCCATGAGGGAACGAGAGCTGCGTCAAAACGCTTTGGGAACGCCCATGCGTGGCCGCGCTCTGAACCACATGTGAAATCTGACCAATAGGCATTTAGACGTGACATCATCGGCGTGCGATGTAAGTAAACCAGGAAGCTACAAATGGCTGCGAGATGGAAAGGACGCTAGCTTCAGCACAAGAGAAGGTAAGCACCGCAGGGATGCAGGGAGTGTGGCACGGAGACGCAGCATGTGGCACGGAGACGCAGCATGCACGTGGGACAGAGGAGCCCGCGGTGGCTCTGAGGTCAAGGTCATAAAACCTGACAAAGGTCAGTGGGGTGGACCAACCCGCAGCATCACAGACACTCCAGCGAACCGCAGGGGCTGCCACACTCTGGGTGGAGTGAGCTCAGACCCCGAGCGGAGCGGGAAGGCCAGAGGACTCATAAGCCGACACAATCACATCCACTACCCACCTGCTCAATGACTGCTTATTGGCCGGGAAACCCTTCTGCTCCAAATTCATCCACGGACTCATCCTGCGAAGTTAAGTGTGCTCACACTGGACACAGTTGGTTCTGTTACTTCTGGTTGGGGGCTGTGAACGGAGGGAGGCAGAATGCCTGTAACACGACAGGTCGTGTGGGAGCCGAAGGCACCTTAGGCACATACCCAGGATTCGGGTAGAGAAACACTCCAGGTGGAACAGGGCCACGGACAAAGCCTGCAGATCCCCGATCCTCTTCAGGGAGGAAATTGCCAGGAAGATGGTGGTCTTAATAGACAGAAACCTAAGGGCCACCTCGGCCAAGGGGCCACAGCCACAGCCTCCACAACTCCGGGCGGGGTGAACCAGGGTTCGAAAGGAGATCCCTCCTAGGAGGATTATCCCATGGAGGGCCATTGAGTACAGACACCAGATACACAAACCATGGTTTGCGAGGTGGTGCTACCAGGTGGAGACGGACTCATCTCCTGAACTCTCCAGAACTCCAGGGAGCAGCGCATCGAAAGTCCAGAAGGCATAGCCTCGGCCATGACTGTACCATGGCATCCAGACCTAATGGGGCTGGGTGAGAGAGAGAACCAGAGGTGACAGATATGTCTCCTGGGTGCAAAGAGATCCACCTGGGCTCTGTAGAACCTCCACCTCGCTCCTTCACCCGGGGGTGGAGTCGCATTCCCAGGCCTCGGCCCTCCTTAATACAGCGGCTCCAGACAAGTCTGACATCACGAGCAGGTCATGTATGCCTGCAGAGAATTTTCCAGGACCACAAGGGCCACACTAGCCTGTACTGGGGTGAGATCAGAGCCCCCTGGTGGTTGATGTAGACTACGCAGTATTGTCCTGCGGACCAACACATGGTGATCTCTCAGGTCCGGGAGGAAGTGTTCAGAAACACCGCCATCATCTCCAGGCAATTTATGTGCCACGAGAGATGTGGGCTGCACAGACCCTGGGCAGAGTGGCCACTCATGACCCTCCCACCTGCGGGAAGGCGTCTGTCGTTAGGGAAAAACGACAAGCAGTCCGGCCACCGAGGAAGCAAACTGCTTCTGCTGTTCCACCGGCCAAGCTAGATCCAGCTTGGCTACAGCTCGTGTCACGACCTCCAGGAGCTCCTCATACAGCACCAGCTGCGAGAAGTCCACGGGCTTGCTAGCATCCATCATTTCTCTCTACGAGGAGGGAGAGGCATGTAGACATGTAACGCTGCGCTGCTCGCACCGGAAGAAGAAGCAGCCATCGGGCCTGCTTCTCCGAGAGAGCAGGAGCTCGATTCAGCAGACGAAGCAGGAGCGGACACATCCGACGCGAACCCCACTGCTATATCGGCCTGCAGGCCCCGCGAGCGCCGGGTCCGCTTTGCCTCAGCAAGAGCGGGACCGGAGCTGCGAGGGAAAGAGCTTTTCTTGAAAAGCGCTCTCCGGGAGCGAAACGTGTGCATAGCCATCCGCATCGATCTTTCGGATGAAAATGGAGGGAGACACCCGCAGGAGGGAAGCTGCACTCTGAGGCACATCTTGTGGGAGAGTTAACAGCCTGGCCTCCCCATCTGCCCGGAAGACTGATCAGGGAACCAGCCTCTTGTGTCTGGCTTCTGACCCTCTCAGAACAGCTGGGGAGTTCCCACAGCCAACAACTTAATTTCCAAGCTGCAGACACGTTCCTTAATCATGATGTGACCAGAGTTACATCATCTTTTGTTGACAAGAATAACCCCCCTTCTTTTTTACTTACCATTCATAATGCAATCCTTGTCTGCCCTGTGATGGACAGAAAACGCTACTAACATGACTGCCAGCATGGTGCTGAATGGACAGCGCCACTTCAGCACTTCAGCACTTGTGTTGTGGAAATATAAAAGAAGAGCTGTAGCAGCTGCTTGAGGAAAACAAAAACATATGCTTATATATACATATAACTTATGCCAGGTGTCTCTTTTTTTGATCTGTACAGACAATAGCAGCAGCAGCAATGAGGCTTCTTCAGTCGTGACTCCAGCATTATCATGAACCTGCACAACCTTCACTCGTTAAAATTACCTGAACTTTTAAGATGAAATCCTTCTTCAACCCTTTACATTTACAATCTCACCAAAAATCCTCACTCCCTTCCTTGCTTCACACTATGAATGCCCTGATCAGGCATCACCTGAAGTTAACCATCTGACAACAAGGAGTAACCCAGGAGTTAGCTGCCAGACTCCAGGCGGCCTGCAGCATGGCTGCTACCACCCCCTTAACCCAGCTCAAGAGGTGCAGTGGCTGTTCACCAAGATGTCAACAAACAATGAGACAGACGTTTTTCTGCACATGTTTAAGCACACTGCTATGAGGGAAAATTGGCCCAGACAAGACTGAGCACAACTAATAGCTCCGTTCCTCTCTGGAGTTCAGTTGGCCTTTTATAATGTTCCCAAAAAAGATACCAGAAATTATGATGCGCTGATGGAGGAGATCTTAGTGTGCTATAGGCTATACTTTATGAATGTGACCTCAAATTTTCATAAGTGGACCTACCAATCCAAAAAAGCATAAATACAAAGCAAACTGCAGCCTGAAAAACTCAACCATGGAAGTCACAGAGTTCCGAATTTTCTCCCCGACACAGAGAGCAGAGCAATAGCCAGGAGCGGCAGAAACCTGACACATACACATCACCATCCTTCCTATTGGAGCTTCTCCAGAAGTACATAGGAAAAGTCTGCAGATGCTGGTCAGAGGGCGATCAGCTGGTCCTGACTGTAAACAATGGCTGCATGATGATGTTGTCCCCAAGTGGTATATTTTTCCAGAATTAGTGCTCCAATAGCCAGTATAATAAATAAAACTCCCCAAAATTCATTGTTTTAGAGGGACATGACTTACAGAGTCTAACTAGTTATTTATCTGATATTAAAGATTTAAAAAGCAATTATTACAGAACAGTTAAAAAGATCACATGAGCAACTGTAACAAGTGGACGTCCAAGTCAACTCCTGAACATGACTCCTGCACATACTGTATATGTATGTGTGTGTGTGTGTGTGTGTGTGTGTGTGTGTGCATATATGTGTGTGTGACTAAGAATCTGTATCAGACGAGGAGAGACAGCAGCTCTGTGTGTGTGTGTGTGTGTGTGTGTGTGTGTGTGTGTGTGTGTGTGTGTTCAGGGATGAGCTCATGTTGCTGCTGGGTTTTGAACTCATAACCGTCTGATCAGTAGATAAATATTTTTCTTTGTTACTGCCTGAGATGTTCTAGAAGGACATTAAGCACAGATTCATCACTACAAGATCCACTCACTCAACTCAAACACACATCATCACATTCTAGTGAAAATAATCAAAGCACTTTTATTTCATTCAATGTATAAAAATAGATGATTGTTACAGAATATGAAAAACAGCAAATTAAAGCATGAAAATATAAAATATAAACTTTTTCTCATTCTGAAAGCTAAAAAAATCTTATTTGTTGTATATTTGCTTGTACTGTGGTTGTGACAAATAACATCTCGAATCCTGAATCTATAGTTTAATAGGATTTAATATTAAAATGAACCTTCATTCACTCATTTCAAAAGTGAGAATATTGAATTAAAGCTGAGATTATAAAACAAAGTCCTGAGAAGAAGAAAAGAAACGAGAGAATCCTGAATGAAACCTGAGGAACTCCAATGTAAATCTGAGAAAACTTTATAAAACTGTTTCTATATTTACACTAATGACATCTACTAGATCTGACTTGCAGCATATCCAGCTAGCGAATAAACACTGCAATATAGCAGGCTAATCTAATTAGCATGTCAGAGTGTGAATATTTCATAAAGGAATTCTGGAATCCAATTAATTTCTATAGTTTGGAGTTAAAAACACAGAATTGAACAGAAATGTAAATGTGTTTTGTTTGAACTGAATAAAAAGTATAGTTTTAAGGAATAAAAAGCTTTTGTTAGTTGTGAAGTGGTTTATAGTCACTAACACATTTCTAAACACACTGAATAAGAAGTTGATGAATGGAAAACATGAAGATGAAAATCAGAGCAGTTTTGATGAAAGAATTGTTGTGATAAATGAGTTGTGGTGTGACAGTGATATTGAAGTTGACTTATAGCATTAAAAGTGTAGGAAAGGAAAAGCTGGAGATTTTGCATGAAGTCATATGAAAGGGATTGAACTCTCACTACTCTATTTACTAATAACTAGGGGGAGAATCAACACCATTCAGAAAACATGACATTATTGGAAGTAGAATCAAATCATTTTTTGTCTTTGTAAAAGTTGAAATGTAATTTCCTGAGAAAAGGCCTTTGGTGGCGTGTCTCAGTCACATGGTCCCTGTTTTTCTGAGATTTCTCCTCCACCTCATCACATTCTGGAAAAGAAATACATTGAGCTCTTGAATAGATGGTTTGGATTGTAGTCATTGTGATGGAACACCTTCAGAATCCAGTCAATGAGGCACCGTAGGAACGTGTTTAAGAAGATTTTTCATCATGTGTAAAAAAGGATCTTTATCAATTCAGCTTTCTTCATATAAACACAGGACATGTGTAGAAGATGGAGAAGGAAATGAGACAGAAATCTAGAACTTCTCTAAACTGTTTCATAAATATGGCTGCACTTGTTCAATGACAGAATGGAGATTATAAAACACAAAGCTGATCTTTATATTATATATGGTCTAGAATAAAGTCTCGCTTTAACTTCACTGCTTTTACACTCATGTACATTAGCAGAATAAACACCTCACTTACTTCCTGTCTCTCCTACATCCTGTTCCTCACTGATCACATCATCATCATCATCTTCATCTTCATCTTCTGGAGTGTGTAGTGAAGAAAGAAATGAAGAAGTAATAAATGACTGTGTGTGTTGCTGTTATAGTAAAATACTGAGTTACAGGGTGGTGTGATGAAGCTGAGTTACTGTTACCACACTAACGTTGATCATTTCACTTTAACTGCACGTCCCCAAGTCTTTTATTCCTCTTATACCAATTTACCAACAATTACACTTTTTCCACACAGGAAACAATTCAATGTGCTCATTTTGATCCATTTATAGTTACAGATGATGTTGTAGTTCTTCAGAAAAACAAGTTCCTTCCTTTTCTCACTTATTTCATAGCAGCTAGAAACAGTGGTTCCTCATCAGCTTTTCTTTCCTTTTGTATATTTGCAGAAAAACTGACCTGTGATGATGTTTGGGTTTGTTTCAGCAGTAACTGCATCATCATAGTTCTCACACACGTCCTCTGTCAGAATGGAGAGATAAAAGCTATTCAATCCACATGAAGGTCATTAATGATCATTTGGATGCTTGTGGATGAAATACGCTCACATTCTTATCATACCTGTCAGTAGAACTGACTTCTGATCAGCTGTAATGGCGTCATCATAATTCTCAGCTTCATCCTCTACACCAAAACACAGAGATTTCAAGCTATTTCAAGTGGACTGAAGTGGCAGTTTGTACACTGTGGATTTGATGACACGATGCAAAATGACATGGTACATGTCAAAAATCTCAGTCCACACAAAGCAATAAACAAACGTATTTGCAGTGTGTGTGTTTCATTTCTACTGCTTTCTAAAACAAATCCCAAAACAGAAGCACACCATCCACGTTATCAGGGATCGGTCCAGCAGTGACGGCATCATCGTAGTCCTCTGGTGCCTCCACTCTTCCTGTAGCACCTAAATGAAAGAAAAGCAGAGGGTCTGTACAAACAGCTCCATCACATTCTGACCTCATGCTTTAATGTGAACTCACTACATTGATGTGATCAGTTAACAACTGCACCCACTTATGAAGTCACTGGTGTCGATGACATCATCATAATCCTCAGCCTTTTCTCCAATCCCAGACTTTACTGGAAAAGAACAATTTGTTTGTTTTGGCTTTTATTTCAACACATTTCTACTCAATCAAATCCTGATCCAAAGAAGCTTTGATCCATTTGATAAGAGGGATTTCAGAAGCTTCAAGTAAGATCAGGTTGATTGGGAGATGTGATGTGTCAGCATTAAAACACTGGAGTTCCTGTAATTCTTCTCTACAATACATCAAAATCAGACCTCAGAAAGGACACATTTAGTCATTTGTGATTTGGAATTGCAGTTCTAATATCTTTCAGTTCATGGAGTTCCACAAACTCACACTCTGTTCTTTTTTACCTGAGAGAAGCTCATCATCCACATGCTCATACCCAGAATACTGTTCTTCAGAGAGGAGACTTCCTGTTAGAGGAGAGCAGGAGAGTCATGTGACGTGTTCAGAACAGCAGATTATCAACACACACACACACACACACACACACACACACACACACACACACACACACACACACACACACACACACACACAACTGCACAGGAAACACACACACACACACACACATACACACACACACTGCAGGACAGCGGAGGTTCACCTGTACAGGAAAACAACACACACACACACACACACACACACACACACACACACACACACACAAATACAAGTACACACACACACACACACACACAGCACATACTCTATATTTCCACTACAAATTTATTTCATAAAATCAAATTAAATACATTTATTTTATTTTCATGTAATAAAATAAAATATTCATAAAATATTTTCACAAATCACACACACACACACACACACACACACACACACACACACACATATATATATATATATATACACTGGCAATCAAAATCAGAGAACAATTTATAAACAATTGAACAATTCTGAAATAATGTGATCTTCACTGCTCAGCAGTTGAAGGAGTTTTTGTCGTGTCTATACCATGCTACCAGAACACCTTTTCCACAAAATAACTAAGGCATTTAAAAAAAAAACATTATTTTGCAGAAAACACACTGATCACAATTAGAGAACAACAATGACTGTAGCATGAAAAAAGATTACAACAAAATGTTCTGAAGGTTACAACAGTCAGCAATTAGTAGGAAGTGTCCAGGCCTCTGCTCTGCCTGGACTTCAGCACATCTGCGGCAACAGGACAGCACTAGTCTGCTCTGGTGTGACTTTGGTCCACTTTTCTTCCAGTATCCTCCACAGTTCGGTGACTGTAGTGGGTTTCTTGGCCATAACTTTGTCGCCAAGGATTTTCCAGAGGTTCTCTATTGGGTTGAGATCAGGACTCTGGGCAGGCCATGTCATTATTTCAATGTTTTCAGTTTCAAGGAACTGCTTTACCCGTTTTGCTGTGAGACATGGAGCGTTGTCCTGCATGAACACTACGGGCTGATTGGGTGATGAACGCAGGGAAGGAACCATATGTTGTTGAAGAAGGTTCTGATAAACATTTGCATTCACTCTGCCATGTAGCTGTAGAAGAGGCCCAACTCCTGCTGCAGAAAATATGCCCCAAACCATGACACGTCCTCCTCCACTTTTCACTGACTTCTTTACACACTTTGGGTTCAGTCTTTCTCCAGTTTGTCACAGAACATAATGTTTCTTAATGGACCCAAATGAATTAAACTTGCTTTCATCACTGAAGTGAACTTTGGACCAGTTCTCCTCTGTCCACACAACATCCTCCTCAGCAAAGCTTAGTCTAGTCTTTAGAATTCTTTCTGCTAATGAGAGGTTTGGTCACTGCAGAGTGGGCTTTCAGTCCAAATGCTCTTAAACGTCGAGACACTGTATGACGAGACAGATCCTTACCCTGTTCATTGAGATCCCCCGCAGTATCCTGTCCTCTCTTGTATTTGTCTTCCGTGGACGACCAGCCTTCTTGGCGGACTTGAATGAGTTTGTGATGTTGTAAAGATTCAATATTCTTGAAATCACAGATTTGGAACGACCAGCTTGTCTTGCTATGGCTGATAGGGTCGTCCCTTTGGCCTTCATTTGGACAACCTGCTGCCGGAGGTTTTCAGTCACTTTAGAACGGCCACCATCTTGCAGAGTCAGTGAAACTGGAAGTTAGGCTGCCAGTAAAATAGGGGTTGACAGATAATCAAGGAAATTAGCACCAGGTACCAGATTAACACCAATAACTGGAAGGTATCTGAAAGTGTTCTCTAATTGTGATCAGTGTGTTTTCTGCAAAATAATGTATTTTTTTTTTTAAATGTCTTAGTTATTTTCAGGAAAAGGTGTTCTGTGAGCATGGTATAGACAGAACAGGACAAAAACTCCTTCAACTGTTGAGCAGTGAAGATCACATTATTTCAGAATTGTTCATTTGTTTATAAATTGTTCTCAAATTTTGATCGCCAGTGTATATATATATATTGCACAAACATGATGTTTCCACTAACACAAATTTGTTATTTTTGTTTTATATCACACACACACACAACACACACACACACACACACACACACACACACACACACACACACACACACACACACACACACACACACACACACACACACACACTGCCAGTTATGGAGGATGCACCTGTACAGGAAATCAGACACACACTTTATGAGGCATTACTGGGTATTTTAATGCTACTTTTATTTCAACTCAAATATTTAGTTATTTATGTATTAAATAACACACACACACACACACACACACACACACACACACACACACACACACACACACAAACACAAACACACACACACAAACACACACACAAAAACACACACACACACACACACACACAAACAAACACACACACACACACACACAATACTTTTTATCTCTCTCATACACACAATTATAAGGCAGATAGAGTATCTTTTCACTCACATTCATTTAGATTTTGTTTTATATCACACACACACACACACACACACACACACACACACACACACACACACACACATCACAGATACAGTAACTGTCTACTAATGCTGTCATAAATCACACACACACACAGAGAGAGAGAGAGAGAGAGAGAGAGAGAGAGAGAGAGAGAAAGACTAGTCCTGTGATTCAGAATTTTATAAAAATGTAAATAATAACCAACTTAATGAGGACACAGAGTAACTGTGTGTGTGTGTGTGTGTGTGTGTGTGTGTGTGTGTGATAGAGAGAGAGAGAGATAGAGAGAGAGAGAGAGAGAGAGAGAGAGAGAGAGAGAGAGAGAGTGATAGGATTCAGTTTAATGTCTTCATCAGGACATTTAATAACCACCATGGTTAATAAGGACACACCATTCTGATCATTTGTGTAGAAACTTAAAGGTCACACACACACACACACACACACACACACACACACACACACACACACACACACCTGCAGCTGCACAAAATCAGAAGCTTGAATAGATGTTTATCAGCACCACATGTTCTCTAACTGCACATTTCCTCACACACATTTTGCTTGTTTTTTTCTGCTACTAAAAAAAATCACCTTTCAGAGTAAAAATGTTCACTTGCTGATGAAGAGATAATCAGTGTAATTCACTTCACCACTCCTCATGTTATAATGTCATCATTTTATACATGATCGGTGTCATTCACACTGATTTTGTGTAAAATATAAAAATAAGACTTTAATCACTGAGTTTGTACTGAAGTGTGTATTTTGTATTGAGGGATTTGATCATTTGCAGGCAGTGAAATTCAGCTCCAAGTTGAAATCAAATACAATAAGTGGGATGTAGAACAGTCCACATATCACTCACCTCTTTGAGTGGAGCTCGTGATTCTTCTAGTGATGTATCTGTGGTTGATCTCCTCATAGACTGCCTCAGGCTGAGTCTTACGCCTCCTCTTAGAGACCACTGGGAGTGGAGATTAATAATAATAATAATAATAATAATAATAATAATAATAATAATAATAATAAATTTGATATAAAATGTATTTGATGTTGAACAGAAAAGAAAATGTGGGAATGTGCTGTACCTCTCCTGAGCACTCTGTTCTGGTAAAACAGTACCACCAGAAGCACTAAGGCCAGGAAGAGCAGCGTCCCCAATACAAAGAGAACCAGTGGAGGGGTGGATGGAGCTACAGGTGATGTTCTTGGACTGGTTCTTCTGGCTGAAATGAAATATAGAAGAGAATCTCCACAGGACAGTGTTTTCATAAAGATGTAGGAAAAT
The DNA here is from genome assembly GCF_014805685.1 of Silurus meridionalis. NCBI lineage: Eukaryota > Metazoa > Chordata > Actinopteri > Siluriformes > Siluridae > Silurus > Silurus meridionalis. The sequence goes on from NC_060901.1 coordinate 868,827, forward strand.
GGTGGACAGGAAGATTGTAATATTGTACCTGTTGTGGTGGAGATTGTTGTTGATTTGGTTGTAGAAGTGGTGGATGCAGATACGTCTGTAACAGAAATCCATTTAAAATTGTATGTTTTTAACCCTGGGAGAAAAGTGTAATGAGTGGAGACAGAATGCTGAAAAGTTAGCACACCCCTCTGACCTGCACAGGTGACTCCAGCATGAGAGCAGTCAGTGTGTTTCTTCAGGGAATGATGACAGTCCCACAGGTGAATCTCATCCCCTCGACACTTCACTCTGTTCAGCCAGACAGTCCCTTCACCAGGACCAAACCTATCAGCACTCAGCACCGACCCACAGCCCAGCTGTCTGCACACCACCTGAGCGTTACTGATGTTCCACTGATCATCACAAACGGAGCCCCATGTAGCGTTATGATACACCTCCAACCTCCCAGAGCAGCTTCCCTTTCCTCCACTCAGCCTGAGAGACCAGTGTTCTACATCACACACATCACACATGAGGAAACACACCAACGCTGAATAACATCTCCAGTCACACACCTCACTACAACACCATGAAGATAAAACCTTATATTTACTGAAGATCCTGAAATTATTTCCTTGGTGTTTTACAAATAATGACCAATGATGTAAGTATTTGAAGCAGGATAAGCTTCGGGGTTTGTTTATCATGAAATGTAAGCAAGTTAAAATCCTCTCATGAAGGGTATATGCAGAACATATATAACGCTTCTGAGAGGGAAATGAAAAGCAATTTTCTTGTGTATGTAGAGATTTTCCATCATCTGCAGTAAGAGAATATGTGCATTAATGAACAGTTACACATACAGGTTTAACTCTCATAGCATACTTTTCCATTTCCAGAGATTACTTGTATCTTCATATTTTAGCAAAATTTGCTACACACTATTCACATTGTGGCCATGTACAGAACCAGAAAACTCTGACTCCACCCACCTGTGCAGGTAATATGTGCCACATCTTCACTATTATCACATCTGTTCTGTCCCCAGGGTGAAGATGGACACTGCCACAGATTAGAGTCGTGTTTCCTACACTTCAGATAATCCAGCCAGTTAGGAGCAGATTCTACTCGAGCTTCAGTGTTTATCAGACTTCACCTGTTCCACAGTTCAGCTCTCGACACACCATGTTTACTGTTTCATCATTCATCTCATTGTAACACACATTACCCCAGGTTCCATTGTAGAACACTTCCAGATTCCCCTCACAGCCCCCCGTGAGTCGGATCTCTTTAAACTCTGGTGGGAGAAGGATGATTTATACACTTCTACATATTTAATATATTTAACAGGTTTATTCTCAGTCATCACACTGTACCTGAGCACACGACTCCTATGTCCTCCTGGTGTCCACATTCACGCTCTTCACACAGCTGAAATCTGCAGTTCCACAGGGACGTCTCATTCCTCTCACACTCCACCTCATTCAGCCATATGGACCCAGTTCCAGGACCAAACCAGGCTGGTGTGTGGGTACTGAGGGCCCGTCCACACTGCAGCTGTCTGCACACCACATCTGCATCCTCAGTACCCCAAGAGTCATCACACACTGTTCCCCATGAACCACTGTGGAAAACCTCCAGCCTTCCTGCACAGTCTCCTCCAGAACCTACCAGCCTGATGGAGCTGGGGCCTGAAATACACACATTAACACAGTATGTCAACCATTTTTTTCACCATTTTAAACCTAGCAAAACTGAACTATTGTTAATCCCAGGTGACTCATCTTGTGAAATCTATGTACACTATAACTCAGGGATCTGACCTTCAGTCACTGCACGCAATTTGGAGGTAATTTATAATTAACAAGTCAAGTCAAGCTATTGTCATTTTTACTATACACAGTCACAGTCGAAAACAGGAACCCTGGTGCTACACTAAACAACATAAAGTGCACCGAGTGCAGCCTGGTGCAAACAGTGCAAACAAAAGAACAGTACAGACAGACAACACAAGACAAGACAAAAGACAAAACCAGTATGTGATTAGTAAACCTACTGTATACTTAAGTATACAGTACTGTGTGAGGAGAAATGTAAAAACTATACCCAGGAGAAAGTATAAACAGAACAGAGCAATTTAGTGCAAAAAAAAACAGCAGCAAGGAGGTGCAAAGACAGCATGGAAACATTATACTGTAGTACAAAAGGTGCAAAAACAGCATATAAACATTTTACTGAATACAAGGTGCAGTATAAATAATAATAAATAGTGGATCGAGATGAGTGATGATTGTGTTTAGTCCAGGTTGTACAGTTCAGTAACACACAGAGTGAGTGTGTGTGTGTGTGTAAGTGAGTGTGTGTGAGTTCTGTTCAGTTCTTTGTATTGAGAAGCTTGATGGCTTGTGGAAAGAAACTGTTACACTGTCTTGTTGTGGCCCAAATGCTTCGGAACCGTTTTCCTGATGGTAGGAGGGTGAAGTATGTGTGTGAGGGTGTGTGTGATCGTCACAATGCTGTGTGCTTTATGGATGCAGCGTGTGGTGTAAATGTCCATGATAGAGGAGAGAGACTCCAATGATCTTCTCAGCTGTCCTCACTATCCTCTGTAGGGTCTTGCGATCTGAGACGGTGCAATTCCCAAACCAGTCAGTGATGCAGCTGCTCAGGATGCTCTCAATGGTCCCTCTGTAGAACATGGACAGGATGGGGAGGGAGATGGGCTTTCCTCAGCCTTCTCAGGAAGTAGAGACTCTGCTGGGCTTTCTTGGTGATGGAGCTGGTGTTATGACCAGGTGAGGTTGTCCGCCAGATGAACACCAAGGAATTTGGTGTTTTGACGATCTCCACAGAGGATCCATCGATAATCAGTGGAGATTGGTCACTCTGTGCTCAGTCCACAACCATCTCTTTCGCTTTGTCCACGCTCAGAGACAGGTTGTTTGCTCCACACCAGGCAGTTAACCGTTGCACCTCTTCTCTATATGCTGACTCATCATTCTTGCTGATTAGACCCACCACGGTCGTGTCATCAGCAACCTTGATGATATGATTCGAGCTGTGCGTTTGAGTCAGCAGAGTGAATAGCAGTGGACTGAGCACACAGCCCTGAGGGGCTCCAGTGCTCAGTGTGGTGGTGCTGGAGATGCTGTTCCTGATCCGACTGCCAAGGTCTCCCAGTCAGGAAATCCAGGATCCAGTTGCAGAGAGAGGTGTTCAGGCCCAGAAGATTCAACTTCGATCAGGTGCTGAGGAATGATTGTGTTGAATGCTGAGCTGAAATCAATTAACAGCATTCGTACATATGAGTCCTTGTTATCCAGGTGGGTGAGGGCCAGGTGGAGGTTGTGAGATGGCATCGTCCGTGGAACGGTTTGGACGATACGCAAACTGCATGGGGTCCAGGGAGGGTGGAAGCTGTGTCTTGATGTGCCTCATGACGAGCCTCTCAAGCACTTCATCACGATGGGAGTGAGCGACGGGACGATAGTCATTGAGGCAGGAGACAGTCGATTTCTTTGGCACAGGAACGATGGTCGTTGTCTTGAGGCACGTGGGAACAACGTTCCTGCTCAGGGAGATGTTGAAGATGTCAGTGAAGACATGCTGTTGTTCTGCACATTCCTGAGCACTCTGCCAGGAATGTTGTCAGGTCCAGCAGACTTCGTGGGTTAACTCTGCATAAAGTTTTCCTCACTTCAGCTGTGGTTAGACAGAGCACCTGGTCAGTGGGAGGAGGGATGGTCTTCCTCGCCACCACATTGTTCTGTACCTCAAACCTGCGAGAAGTCTTCCAGCGCATCTGGGAGGGAGGCATCACGGTCACAAGCAGGTGATGTGGTCTTGTAATTCGTGATCGCTGAGATGCCCTGCCACATGCGCCACTGTCCTGAAAGTGGTTGTGGATTTTCTGCGTGTCTCGCCGCCTCTCTGATAGCACGAGACAGTTGGCCACTGCTGTTTTTAAGGCCGCCTTGTCCCCTGTTCTGAAGGCAGAGTCTCTTTGTTTCAACAGCGCACGACATTTGCAGTCATCCACGGCTTCTGGTTGAGCGTAGTGATGGACTTGGAGATGGTCACATGTAACGCACTTGCTGATGTAGCAGGTCACTGATGACGTATAAGTTGATGGAATCGCTGGTTGCAGCCTCTAAACATGTCCCAGTCAGTGCACTCAAAACAGTCCTGAAGAGCAGAAGTAGCTCCTTCTGGCCGGTCTGTATGCTGGAATTAACATAACAGAGCAGTGGTCTGAGTATCCGAGATGGGGGCGGGGCTCCGCACGATACACGCCGGGGATGTCCTCATCCTCATCTGGGTTGCACCGAATGTCATTTATAGCAGATATATGATGTTGCGGGTCTTAGACCATGAGGGAATTTATCTATTTCTATCTACACAGGCCACTCAGGGACTTGTTCAGTCCATCATCATCTCAGGACTGGACTACTTCTGACTGAATTCACTCCTGCAATATTTGTTTCTAACCTCCATAGATTCTCTCACCCCATATTGCATCCTTCACAAAGTTCATTCTGCTTTTATAAACACTGATGCTTGCCTACAGCCAAAATCAGACCAGCACCCCTCTACCAGCAAACTATAAAATATTTTAATCCAAAACCAAATTTATTCATATGGAGTTTGCATTGTGTGATTATATCTTAAATAATTAAATATTTTGTTTGTAACAAATTGTTGCAGAATTTTCATAGAAATCTGTGGTATTCACCTGAGCAGGTGATGTACAGATGTTCTCCAGAGGTGCAGTTGACAGCTTGTGCACTGCTGCAGTTCCCCAGATGAGCTTCACTCCCAGAGCAGCTGAAAGCCGTTACACACATGTGTTTGTGTTCAGTGGTGGATGGAGATGAACGGTAGTTCAGCACAGAGCCACAGCCCAGCTGTCTGCAGAGCACAGACGCCTCAGACAGACTCCACGAGTCCAGGAGAACTTTCCTCCAGTCCTGCCTGAAATAAATCTCCACCTCCCCCTGACACTCGCTCCCTCCAGACAACCGCACTCGCCCCTCATGAAACGCCATGGATGATCCTGAAGCAGAAGAACATCACTGAAATATTCTAATGAACACTGACTTTATTCACTAACGTGGTGTACGTGATGTTAATATCTCACCGTTACAGATCACTCCAGCATCGTGTTTATGAGAACATGCAGCTCCACTCCATGATGAGTTGGCACATTGTGATAGGTGTGTCTCATTCCCCTGACAATCAAACACATCAGCCCAGATGTGGCCACTCCCTCCACAAACCAGTCCACCTCCACCACAGCCACAGCACTCCCACAATCCAGCTGTGCACAGAGAACATCTGCAGCTCTCATATCCCAGCCTACAGCACAAACTGTGCCCCACTCACTGAGGTACTGGAGCTCCACTCGACCAGAACAGGAGTCTGATCCGTTCACCAGCCGAGCCTCTGTGTGACCAGAACAAACAGCCGAGAGCTCAGTGAAAGAGGAACATCAACAAAGACACCTTAAAGTTTGATTGACAGGAACGTGGTCTCTATTTAAACAGAAGTTCAATCATGATACTTTACCAGAACATATTAATCCCACATCATTGTGATGGGAGCAGTTTGAGTGTTTGAGTGAAGATGATGATGGACAGAAGTAAATCTGAGATTCATTTCCTCTACACTGAAGCTCCTCTGTCCACACCTGACCCTCCCCTCGACCAAAAGCAGCTGATCCCAGAACCTTCACAGGAATCCCACAGTCCATCTCTCGACAAAAAACCTCTGCATCCTGCTGGTCAAAGTCAACATCACACACTGTGGACCAGGAACCTCCATGAAGCACCTCCACTCTTCCAGAACATCGGTGAGGACCAGCAGTGAGTCTCGAATTCCAACCTATTTCATGGTGTAAAATTTTGCACATTTTTATAAACACATACAAACAAGACAATATTTCATTGTAGTTACAATGAACTTTTAATTTAAATCAAGTGTAAATGTATTAACATTAATGTACTGTGCTAATAATCTATCTATTTGCATTGTTTTTCTTTTCTAAATGCATTTGTTCACCTGAGCAAATGACACCAGCATCAATGACGTGATCACAGAGATGCCCCCATGTGAGCAATGGTTTATGGTCAGTTCAGATCCTCTGCAGTACAAATCAAAAATCCAGATTGGACCTGATGCTCTTCCAAACTCAGCCCAGTACTGCAAATCTACAGGCTCCCCACATTGCAGTTCTCTACACACCACTGCAGCATCTTTCATATCCCAGGCTGAACCACACACTGTTCCCCACTGTCCATCATGAAGAACCTCCACTCTCCCAGCACAGCGACTTCCACCATCCATCAACCTCACACTGTCTGAGAGAGAGAGAGAGAGAGAGAGAGAGTGAGAGCCTAAAAAATGAGTGAGTAGCACAAAATTATGTTTGAAATATAACTTACTATAATATGTATGTTCTAAGTAATAAAGTGAATATCAAAGTAATTATAACACAAAATGATCATATACCATATATATTTGTATAGACAACCCATATACTGTAGTATGTTCTGTATTATTAATAAATGACAGTCAATCCACAATGATGATGTTTATCACTGCATCATCATAGGGTTAGGGTTAGGGTTAGGGTTAGAGAGATCACAAACTTATCATACCTGTCATTATAATGTTCTTCTGTTCAGCTTTAATGGCATCATCATAATTCCCTGATTTGTCCCCTACATTAAAGCACATGTTTAAAGTCAAAATTTTAATCATAATTTATCATATGTATTTGTTATATTTTCATTTTCCATGTATGCAGCATTTTATTTTCTCAAAGAACAATCATATATGATCATACAATGATTTATCAAAAGCATAAATAGTATTAAATGGAGAATGTTATAGTATAATAATCAAAGCACCACACACAAACCTAGAGATAAATATAATGTGTTTGAAGTTTGTTATAATAACAATGTATTTAACAGAAAATTATACTAAATGCATTCTACTCTCCATGTGTCTGACCTCATATCTGTTCTCTCAATTCCTTGGTGAATTTGCAGTTTTTATCTTAAACATGAAAAGGATACATTTTAGTCCAGATGATTCTCTAAGAACAGCAGTTGTGTCCAGCCTAGATTTATTGGGATGTAATTATTGATTTAAAACTAATAATTGAATTAAATATAAAAAAAATATTCCTCAGTTTTAAGCTACTCAAATCATATTCATAATATATGCACATCACCATTGGCATGTTAAATGTATTTTCACGTCGCCTGTTAGGGTTTGTTGAGGTAGGTAAGGTGCACTGACGCTACTTATCCCACAGTTACAGAACAGTCGTCTAATTACTGTTTGGGGGGTTTAGTGCTTAG
>NC_060901.1:876263-891263 GCF_014805685.1 Silurus meridionalis
GGAAATGAGACAGAAATCTAGAACTTCTCTAAACTGTTTCATAAATATGGCTGCACTTGTTCAATGACAGAATGGAGATTATAAAACACAAAGCTGATCTTTATATTATATATGGTCTAGAATAAAGTCTCGCTTTAACTTCACTGCTTTTACACTCATGTACATTAGCAGAATAAACACCTCACTTACTTCCTGTCTCTCCTACATCCTGTTCCTCACTGATCACATCATCATCTTCTTCATCTTCTGGAGTGTGTAGTGAAGAAAGAAATGAAGAAGTAATAAATGACTGTGTGTGTTGCTGTTATAGTAAAATACTGAGTTACAGGGTGGTGTGATGAAGCTGAGTTACTGTTACCACACTAACGTTGATCATTTCACTTTAACTGCACGTCCCCAAGTCTTTTATTCCTCTTATACCAATTTACCAACAATTACACTTTTTCCACACAGGAAACAATTCAATGTGCTCATTTTGATCCATTTATAGTTACAGATGATGTTGTAGTTCTTCAGAAAACAAGTTCCTTCCTTTTCTCACTTATTTCATAGCAGCTAGAAACAGTGGTTCCCTCATCAGCTTTTCTTTCCTTTTGTATATTTGCAGAAAAAAACTGACCTGTGATGATGTTTGGGTTTGTTTCAGCAGTAACTGCATCATCATAGTTCTCACACACGTCCTCTGTCAGAATGGAGAGATAAAAGCTATTCAATCCACATGAAGGTCATTAATGATCATTTGGATGCTTGTGGATGAAATACGCTCACATTCTTATCATACCTGTCAGTAGAACTGACTTCTGATCAGCTGTAATGGCGTCATCATAATTCTCAGCTTCATCCTCTACACCAAAACACAGAGATTTCAAGCTATTTCAAGTGGACTGAAGTGGCAGTTTGTACACTGTGGATTTGATGACACGATGCAAAATGACATGGTACATGTCAAAAATCTCAGTCCACACAAAGCAATAAACAAACGTATTTGCAGTGTGTGTGTTTCATTTCTACTGCTTTCTAAAACAAATCCCAAAACAGAAGCACACCATCCACGTTATCAGGATCGGTCCAGCAGTGACGGCATCATCGTAGTCCTCTGGTGCCTCCACTCTTCCTGTAGCACCTAAATGAAAGAAAAGCAGAGGGTCTGTACAAACAGCTCCATCACATTCTGACCTCATGCTTTAATGTGAACTCACTACATTGATGTGATCAGTTAACAACTGCACCCACTTATGAAGTCACTGGTGTCGATGACATCATCATCATCATCATCATCATCATCATCATCATCATCTTCATCTTCATCTTCATCTTCATCTTCATCTTCATCTTCATCTTCATCTTCTGGAGTGTGTAGTGAAGAAAGAAATGAAGAAGTAATAAATGACTGTGTGTGTTGCTGTTATAGTAAAATACTGAGTTACAGGGTGGTGTGATGAAGCTGAGTTACTGTTACCACACTAACGTTGATCATTTCACTTTAACTGCACGTCCCCAAGTCTTTTATTCCTCTTATACCAATTTACCAACAATTACACTTTTTCCACACAGGAAACAATTCAATGTGCTCATTTTGATCCATTTATAGTTACAGATGATGTTGTAGTTCTTCAGAAAACAAGTTCCTTCCTTTTCTCACTTATTTCATAGCAGCTAGAAACAGTGGTTCCCTCATCAGCTTTTCTTTCCTTTTGTATATTTGCAGAAAAAAACTGACCTGTGATGATGTTTGGGTTTGTTTCAGCAGTAACTGCATCATCATAGTTCTCACACACGTCCTCTGTCAGAATGGAGAGATAAAAGCTATTCAATCCACATGAAGGTCATTAATGATCATTTGGATGCTTGTGGATGAAATACGCTCACATTCTTATCATACCTGTCAGTAGAACTGACTTCTGATCAGCTGTAATGGCGTCATCATAATTCTCAGCTTCATCCTCTACACCAAAACACAGAGATTTCAAGCTATTTCAAGTGGACTGAAGTGGCAGTTTGTACACTGTGGATTTGATGACACGATGCAAAATGACATGGTACATGTCAAAAATCTCAGTCCACACAAAGCAATAAACAAACGTATTTGCAGTGTGTGTGTTTCATTTCTACTGCTTTCTAAAACAAATCCCAAAACAGAAGCACACCATCCACGTTATCAGGATCGGTCCAGCAGTGACGGCATCATCGTAGTCCTCTGGTGCCTCCACTCTTCCTGTAGCACCTAAATGAAAGAAAAGCAGAGGGTCTGTACAAACAGCTCCATCACATTCTGACCTCATGCTTTAATGTGAACTCACTACATTGATGTGATCAGTTAACAACTGCACCCACTTATGAAGTCACTGGTGTCGATGACATCATCATCATCATCTTCATCTTCATCTTCATCTTCATCTTCTGGAGTGTGTAGTGAAGAAAGAAATGAAGAAGTAATAAATGACTGTGTGTGTTGCTGTTATAGTAAAATACTGAGTTACAGGGTGGTGTGATGAAGCTGAGTTACTGTTACCACACTAACGTTGATCATTTCACTTTAACTGCACGTCCCCAAGTCTTTTATTCCTCTTATACCAATTTACCAACAATTACACTTTTTCCACACAGGAAACAATTCAATGTGCTCATTTTGATCCATTTATAGTTACAGATGATGTTGTAGTTCTTCAGAAAACAAGTTCCTTCCTTTTCTCACTTATTTCATAGCAGCTAGAAACAGTGGTTCCCTCATCAGCTTTTCTTTCCTTTTGTATATTTGCAGAAAAAAACTGACCTGTGATGATGTTTGGGTTTGTTTCAGCAGTAACTGCATCATCATAGTTCTCACACACGTCCTCTGTCAGAATGGAGAGATAAAAGCTATTCAATCCACATGAAGGTCATTAATGATCATTTGGATGCTTGTGGATGAAATACGCTCACATTCTTATCATACCTGTCAGTAGAACTGACTTCTGATCAGCTGTAATGGCGTCATCATAATTCTCAGCTTCATCCTCTACACCAAAACACAGAGATTTCAAGCTATTTCAAGTGGACTGAAGTGGCAGTTTGTACACTGTGGATTTGATGACACGATGCAAAATGACATGGTACATGTCAAAAATCTCAGTCCACACAAAGCAATAAACAAACGTATTTGCAGTGTGTGTGTTTCATTTCTACTGCTTTCTAAAACAAATCCCAAAACAGAAGCACACCATCCACGTTATCAGGATCGGTCCAGCAGTGACGGCATCATCGTAGTCCTCTGGTGCCTCCACTCTTCCTGTAGCACCTAAATGAAAGAAAAGCAGAGGGTCTGTACAAACAGCTCCATCACATTCTGACCTCATGCTTTAATGTGAACTCACTACATTGATGTGATCAGTTAACAACTGCACCCACTTATGAAGTCACTGGTGTCGATGACATCATCATCATCTTCATCTTCATCTTCATCTTCTGGAGTGTGTAGTGAAGAAAGAAATGAAGAAGTAATAAATGACTGTGTGTGTTGCTGTTATAGTAAAATACTGAGTTACAGGGTGGTGTGATGAAGCTGAGTTACTGTTACCACACTAACGTTGATCATTTCACTTTAACTGCACGTCCCCAAGTCTTTTATTCCTCTTATACCAATTTACCAACAATTACACTTTTTCCACACAGGAAACAATTCAATGTGCTCATTTTGATCCATTTATAGTTACAGATGATGTTGTAGTTCTTCAGAAAACAAGTTCCTTCCTTTTCTCACTTATTTCATAGCAGCTAGAAACAGTGGTTCCCTCATCAGCTTTTCTTTCCTTTTGTATATTTGCAGAAAAAAACTGACCTGTGATGATGTTTGGGTTTGTTTCAGCAGTAACTGCATCATCATAGTTCTCACACACGTCCTCTGTCAGAATGGAGAGATAAAAGCTATTCAATCCACATGAAGGTCATTAATGATCATTTGGATGCTTGTGGATGAAATACGCTCACATTCTTATCATACCTGTCAGTAGAACTGACTTCTGATCAGCTGTAATGGCGTCATCATAATTCTCAGCTTCATCCTCTACACCAAAACACAGAGATTTCAAGCTATTTCAAGTGGACTGAAGTGGCAGTTTGTACACTGTGGATTTGATGACACGATGCAAAATGACATGGTACATGTCAAAAATCTCAGTCCACACAAAGCAATAAACAAACGTATTTGCAGTGTGTGTGTTTCATTTCTACTGCTTTCTAAAACAAATCCCAAAACAGAAGCACACCATCCACGTTATCAGGATCGGTCCAGCAGTGACGGCATCATCGTAGTCCTCTGGTGCCTCCACTCTTCCTGTAGCACCTAAATGAAAGAAAAGCAGAGGGTCTGTACAAACAGCTCCATCACATTCTGACCTCATGCTTTAATGTGAACTCACTACATTGATGTGATCAGTTAACAACTGCACCCACTTATGAAGTCACTGGTGTCGATGACATCATCATCATCATCATCATCATCATCATCATCATCATCATCATCATCATCATCATCTTCATCTTCTGGAGTGTGTAGTGAAGAAAGAAATGAAGAAGTAATAAATGACTGTGTGTGTTGCTGTTATAGTAAAATACTGAGTTACAGGGTGGTGTGATGAAGCTGAGTTACTGTTACCACACTAACGTTGATCATTTCACTTTAACTGCACGTCCCCAAGTCTTTTATTCCTCTTATACCAATTTACCAACAATTACACTTTTTCCACACAGGAAACAATTCAATGTGCTCATTTTGATCCATTTATAGTTACAGATGATGTTGTAGTTCTTCAGAAAACAAGTTCCTTCCTTTTCTCACTTATTTCATAGCAGCTAGAAACAGTGGTTCCCTCATCAGCTTTTCTTTCCTTTTGTATATTTGCAGAAAAAAACTGACCTGTGATGATGTTTGGGTTTGTTTCAGCAGTAACTGCATCATCATAGTTCTCACACACGTCCTCTGTCAGAATGGAGAGATAAAAGCTATTCAATCCACATGAAGGTCATTAATGATCATTTGGATGCTTGTGGATGAAATACGCTCACATTCTTATCATACCTGTCAGTAGAACTGACTTCTGATCAGCTGTAATGGCGTCATCATAATTCTCAGCTTCATCCTCTACACCAAAACACAGAGATTTCAAGCTATTTCAAGTGGACTGAAGTGGCAGTTTGTACACTGTGGATTTGATGACACGATGCAAAATGACATGGTACATGTCAAAAATCTCAGTCCACACAAAGCAATAAACAAACGTATTTGCAGTGTGTGTGTTTCATTTCTACTGCTTTCTAAAACAAATCCCAAAACAGAAGCACACCATCCACGTTATCAGGATCGGTCCAGCAGTGACGGCATCATCGTAGTCCTCTGGTGCCTCCACTCTTCCTGTAGCACCTAAATGAAAGAAAAGCAGAGGGTCTGTACAAACAGCTCCATCACATTCTGACCTCATGCTTTAATGTGAACTCACTACATTGATGTGATCAGTTAACAACTGCACCCACTTATGAAGTCACTGGTGTCGATGACATCATCATAATCCTCAGCCTTTTCTCCAATCCCAGACTTTACTGGAAAAAGAACAATTTGTTTGTTTTGGCTTTTATTTCAACACATTTCTACTCAATCAAATCCTGATCCAAAGAAGCTTTGATCCATTTGATAAGAGGGATTTCAGAAGCTTCAAGTAAGATCAGGTTGATTGGGAGATGTGATGTGTCAGCATTAAAACACTGGAGTTCCTGTAATTCTTCTCTACAATACATCAAAATCAGACCTCAGAAAGGACACATTTAGTCATTTCTGATTTGGAATTGCAGTTCTAATATCTTTCAGTTCATGGAGTTCCACAAACTCACACTCTGTTCTTTTTTACCTGAGAGAAGCTCATCATCCACATGCTCATACCCAGAATACTGTTCTTCAGAGAGGAGACTTCCTGTTAGAGGAGAGCAGGAGAGTCATGTGACGTGTTCAGAACAGCAGAACATCACACACACACACACACACACACACACACACACACACACACACACACACACACACACACACACATACATTGTTAGATTTGCGATAATTAAACACACTGAGCACTTGACCTAGTATCCTGCCCTCTATTTCATACATTACAAAACACTTTCAGTAGGAACACTAATACATTAAGCACTCATTTCTTTTATTAGTGAAACAGAAACAAAATAGATAATTTTAAAATGTTTATTACCTCTCCTGAGCACTCTGTTCTGGTAAAACAGAAGCACACCATCCACGTTATCAGGATCGGTCCAGCAGTGACGGCATCATCGTAGTCCTCTGGTGCCTCCACTCTTCCTGTAGCACCTAAATGAAAGAAAAGCAGAGGGTCTGTACAAACAGCTCCATCACATTCTGACCTCATGCTTTAATGTGAACTCACTACATTGATGTGATCAGTTAACAACTGCACCCACTTATGAAGTCACTGGTGTCGATGACATCATCATAATCCTCAGCCTTTTCTCCAATCCCAGACTTTACTGGAAAAAGAACAATTTGTTTGTTTTGGCTTTTATTTCAACACATTTCTACTCAATCAAATCCTGATCCAAAGAAGCTTTGATCCATTTGATAAGAGGGATTTCAGAAGCTTCAAGTAAGATCAGGTTGATTGGGAGATGTGATGTGTCAGCATTAAAACACTGGAGTTCCTGTAATTCTTCTCTACAATACATCAAAATCAGACCTCAGAAAGGACACATTTAGTCATTTCTGATTTGGAATTGCAGTTCTAATATCTTTCAGTTCATGGAGTTCCACAAACTCACACTCTGTTCTTTTTACCTGAGAGAAGCTCATCATCCACATGCTCATACCCAGAATACTGTTCTTCAGAGAGGAGACTTCCTGTTAGAGGAGAGCAGGAGAGTCATGTGACGTGTTCAGAACAGCAGAACATCACACACACACACACACACACACACACATAGCATACAGTGTAATTACATTAAGACAATTTTTTATATGTTTCTAATAAATCACACACACACACATACACACACACACACACACACACACACACACACACACACACACACACACACACACACACACACACACACACACACACACACACACACACACACACACACACACATACACTGCAAGGCAGGGAGGTGCACCTGTACAGGAAAGCAAGCACACACAGACACACACACACACACACACACACACACACACACACACACACATACACTGCAAGGCAGGGAGGGGTGCACCTGTACAGGAAAGCAAGCACACACAGACACACACACATAGCATACAGTGTAATTACATTAAGACAATTTTTTATATGTTTCTAATAAATCACACACACACACACACACACACACACACACACACACACACACACACACACACATAGCATACAGTGTAATTACATTAAGACAATTTTTTATATGTTTCTAATAAATCACACACACACACACACACTTAACTACACTAATTCATAAGCTTTAAGAGATGTTTATCAGCAGAATTCTGTCACTACACCACATGTACTCTGACTGCACATTTCCTCTCACCCACATTTTGCTTATTTTAACTGATTAGTTCTTAAGAAATAAATCACACTGGGTTTTGGAAAAATATTGCTTTAATTATGGAGTTTGCATCGAGGTGTGTACTTTGTATTGAGTGAATTTCTGCATCAAGTTGAAATAGAATTCAACAAGGGATTAAGAGCAGAGATCACTCACCTCTTTGAGTAGAGCTCATGGTTTGTCTAGTGAAGTAGTTGCGGTTGATCATTTCATAAGTAGTGTGTTGAATATGATTGATTTCTTCATAGACTGACTCGGGCTGAGTTTCTGACAAAACTGGAGAAGTAGATTGAGAGAAACAAATGGATAATGCAATTTTAAATATTATTATTATCATATTTACAGTACATTTTAACACTATTGTAGAAAATACATAAATGTTTAAGTGTACATAAATGTTTAAGTGTACATAAATGTTTAAGTGTACATAAATGTTTAAGTGTACATAAATGTTTAAGTGTACATAAATGTTTAAGTGTACATAAATGTTTAAGTGTACATAAATGTTTAAATGTTATAATGTGTTATATTTTAAATCTTGTAAAAATCCTTTAAGCAGATGATATGATATTTTTCTGTTTCAGAATTTCTGATTGTCTTATCCAATTACCCATGCGATGAGCGCTCATTTCACATAAAGTGCTTTTTCTTTATTAATTACCAAAAACTGTTTATTTCAGTCATGTCTTTGCTCCTGTTCAATCATTGGTGATTTTCCTGCTGTGTCCATCTGTTCATGGTTAAGTTTGTGATTGAAAGTGTGTTTTGCATTCTTGTGTGACAAACTACACTTTACACTTTATATCATTGTTAGATTTGCGATAATTAAACACACTGAGCACTTGACCTAGTATCCTGCCTCTATTTCATACATTACACACACACACACACTTAACTACACTAATTCATAAGCTTTAAGAGATGTTTATCAGCAGAATTCTGTCACTACACCACATGTACTCTGACTGCACATTTCCTCTCACCCACATTTTGCTTATTTTAACTGATTAGTTCTTAAGAAATAAATCACACTGGGTTTTGGAAAAATATTGCTTTAATTATGGAGTTTGCATCGAGGTGTGTACTTTGTATTGAGTGAATTTCTGCATCAAGTTGAAATAGAATTCAACAAGGGATTAAGAGCAGAGATCACTCACCTCTTTGAGTAGAGCTCATGGTTTGTCTAGTGAAGTAGTTGCGGTTGATCATTTCATAAGTAGTGTGTTGAATATGATTGATTTCTTCATAGACTGACTCGGGCTGAGTTTCTGACAAAACTGGAGAAGTAGATTGAGAGAAACAAATGGATAATGCAATTTTAAATATTATTATTATCATATTTACAGTACATTTTAACACTATTGTAGAAAATACATAAATGTTTAAGTGTACATAAATGTTTAAATGTTATAATGTGTTATATTTTAAATCTTGTAAAAATCCTTTAAGCAGATGATATGATATTTTTCTGTTTCAGAATTTCTGATTGTCTTATCCAATTACCCATGCGATGAGCGCTCATTTCACATAAAGTGCTTTTTCTTTATTAATTACCAAAAAACTGTTTATTTCCAGTCATGTCTTTGCTCCTGTTCAATCATTGGTGATTTTCCCTGCTGTGTCCATCTGTTCATGGTTAAGTTTGTGATTGAAAGTGTGTTTTTGCATTCTTGTGTGACAAACTACACTTTACACTTTATATCATTGTTAGATTTGCGATAATTAAACACACTGAGCACTTGACCTAGTATCCTGCCCTCTATTTCATACATTACAAAACACTTTCAGTAGGAACACTAATACATTAAGCACTCATTTCTTTTATTAGTGAAACAGAAACAAAATAGATAATTTTAAAAATGTTTATTACCTCTCCTGAGCACTCTGTTCTGGTAAAACAGAAGCACCAGAAACACTAAGGCCAGGAAGAACAGCGTCCCCAACACAAAAAGAACCAGTGGAGGGGTGGCTGGAGGTACAGGTGATGGTGCTGAAATGAAATTATAGAAGAGAATCTCCACAGGACAGTGTTTTCATAAAGATGTAGTAAAATGGTGGACAGGAAGATTGTAATATTGTACCTGTTGTGGTGGAGATTGTTGTTGATTTGGTTGTAGAAGTGGTAGATGCAGATACGTCTGTAACAGAAATCCATTTAAAATTGTCTGTTTTTAACCCTGGGAGAAAAGTGTAATGAGTGGAGACAGAGTGCTGAAAAGTTAGCACACCCCTCTGACCTGCACAGGTGACTCCAGCATGAGAGCAGTCAGTGTGTTTCTTCAGGGAATGATGACAGTCCCACAGGTGAATCTCATCCCCTCGACACTTCACTCTGTTCAGCCAGACAGTCCCTTCACCAGGAACAAACCTATCAGCACTCAGCGCCGACCCACAGCCCAGCTGTCTGCACACCACCTGAGCGTTACTGATGTTCCACTGATCATCACAAACGGAGCCCCATGTAGCGTTATGATACACCTCCAACCTCCCAGAGCAGCTTCCCTTTCCTCCACTCAGCCTGAGAGACCAGTGTTCTACATCACACACATCACACATGAGGAAACACACCAACACTGAATAACATCTCCAGTCACACACCTCACTACAACACCATGAAGATAAAACTATGTTAAAGTTATAAGAAAATTATTTTATAAACACATCAATAGATTTCTTTTGTGAATAAAAAATACAAATGAATAAAAGCTTTTTCTTTAGATATCTTACTTGGGCAATGTTTCTGAGAGGGAAATGATGAGCAATTTTTTTTTGAACCTAGAGATTTTCCATTATCTGCAGTAAGAAAATACATGCATTAATGACCAGTTATACATGCAGGTTTATCTCTCATAGCAGACATTTACATTATTTTTACTTTTATATATTTTTTTATTTATATTGCACATATACTGCGCAAGGCTTAGCATCTCTTCAGATTTGCCGTATTTGTGCTTATTTATGCGGTATTCTCCTGCATGCTTGCCCATTTCATTTATGTGAGTATAACATTAGACAATCACTTTTGTATATTGGTCACATCTGCAAAAACTCTGTTTCTGACATCATTTTCACCTTTGACCAGATAACAACGGAGCTTTTAGGGAAGCCGCAACAACGCAAGCCAAGAACGAACAAAGCACTGCTACCAAACTGCAGACAGTGCATTCTGATGGAGTCTTTATCGTCACTGGGGATTCCAAAAGCAAAGTGTTCCCCAATTAGAAGCCCTTGTTGAACCGGGAGATCCATCTTCTGCTCAAAGCACACAACACAGCCTTCAGGTCTGAACAGCTACAGCGTTCCCAGAGCCAATCTGAAGAATGGAATCTGCCGATTGAGCAGCACTTCAACTCTGCTGACCCACAACAAATGTGGCAAGAGATCAGGCCATCACTGACATCAAACCATCCAAAGGGGCACCTCCAAGCAGCTCTACTTCACTCTCCGACAAGCATAACCTCTTCTACACTCGTTTTGATAATGGGAACATAGAGCCCATGCTCAAGGCAGAGCTATTACCAGGTGAGCAGCCACTCACACTCTTTACCTCTGAAGTGTGTGCCACCCTGGGCAGGGAGAATGCATGGAAAGCAGGCAGCTCTAATGGCATCCCTGGCCACGTATTCAGAGCATGAATGGAGCAGCTGGCTGAGGTTTTCACTGACATCTTTAATCTGTACTTGGCCCAGACTACTGTCCCCGCCTGCTTTAAGTTTACTTCCATTGTGCCAGGGTCAAAACACTCTGTTGCAGCAGAACTTGGTGACTTTCATTCTGTCGTACTTACCCCCTGTCATCGAAAAGTGCTTTGAAAGACTGGCTCTTACCCATCTGAAAGTCTGTTTGCTAACTACTCTGGACCCATACCAATTTGCCCAAATAGGTCAACCGAGGACGCCAATTCCACAGTGCTTCATTCTGCCATGCCTTACCTGGACAACCCAGACACTTACTCTATGCCAAGAAGTTGTTTGTTGATTTCAGCTTTTAATACAGATAGCCCTTCTAAAGCACCCTTTTCACCCATGACTGCATACCTGCCTATGCCTCAAACATCATCTTTAAGTTCCCAGATGACACCATGGTGGTAAGCCTTTACAGAGGTAATGAGGAGACGGCTAACAGGGAGGAGATCCAGCACCTAGTAGCATGAAGTGAGGACAATAAATGGGAACTGAACACCAAGAATACAAAGGTCACTGTGGATTTTAGACGACCTGGCAATCACATTCATGCTCCCATTTACATCAACAGGGCTGCTGTTGAGCGTGTACCCATCTTTAAGTTCCTTGAAGTCTGCATCTCTGAGGAGCTCACCTGGTCTCTGAACTCTACTTTCCTGATCAAAAAGGCACAACAGCACCTGTATTTTCTAAGGAGACTTAAAAAATGTCCTATCTGTGCTACAGCATACTGGATAACTTTTACCAGTGTACCACAGAGATTGCGAGCATGCTCACTGTCTGCATCTCATGTGGTACAGCAGCTGCACTACTTCGGACCGTGAAGCCCTTCAGAGGGTGGTGAAAACTGTCCAGCAAATCATTGGCACTCAGCTTCTTACCTTGGAGGACATTTATAACAAACACTGTCTGCAAAGGCAGAGGTGCATCATCAAAGATCCCTCTCACCCCAACCATGGACTATTCACCCTTCTCCCATCGGGAGAGTTACAGGTGGCTCAGAGCACATACACACTGAAGAATATCTTTTTTCCTGTGGTGTTACTGCACTGAACAACTGATAACCATATATTGTTAACAAATACACTACTGCATTGTCACTTTCTGTGAATTTTGCTCTGCTTTATCACTACCCATTTTTTGCACCATCTATCACTTTATTGATCATTTGCACTACTGTACATTCCTCCCATAATTATTCTGTATATACTGTATCATACATACATATTCATACTTGTAGTATATCATGTCATTCATTTGCAAGTTATACTGCATATTACTATATTTACTCTTATTTATACATACCATATATTATTACCTACTGCACCTTCTGTACATTATTTACCCCTCACTCCTGTACATACAGTATAGACCACATACGATTATTTATCACACTGCTATTTATTGTAAATAGGTCACTTATACACTTCTGGTTAGATGCTTAATGCATTTCATTGCCTCTGTACATGTACCTTGCACAATGACAATAAAGTTGAATCTAATTTGTGTAATCTAATCTGCACTGATCTAATCTAATGTACAGAATAAAAAAAACTCTGACTCCACCCACCTGTGCAGGTAATATGTGCTACATGAACACTATTATCACATCTGTTCTGTCCCCAGGGTGAAGATGGACACTGCCACAGATTAGAGTCGTGTTTCCTACACTTCAGATAATCCAGCCAGTTAGGAGCAGATTTTACTCGAGCTTCAGTGTTTATCAGACTTCCACCTGTTCCACAGTTCAGCTCTCGACACACCATGTTTACTGTTTCATCATCCATCTGATTTTGACACACATTACCCCAGGTTCCATTGTAGAACACTTCCAGATTCCCCTCACAGCCCTCCGTGAGTCGGATCTCTTTAAACTCTGGTGGGAGAAGGATGATTTATACACTTCTACATATTTAATATATTTAACAGGTTTATTCTCAGTCATCACACTGTACCTGAGCACACGACTCCTACGTCCTCCTGGTGTCCACATTCACCCTCTTCACACAGCTGAAATCTGCAGTTCCACAGGGACGTCTCATTCCCCTCACACTCCACCTCATTCAGCCATATGGACCCAGTTCCAGGACCAAACCAGGCTGGTGTGTGGGTACTGAGGGCCCGTCCACACTGCAGCTGTCTGCACACCACATCTGCATCCTTAATACCCCAAGAGTCATCACACACTGTTCCCCATGAACCACTGTGGAAAACCTCCAGCCTTCCTGCACAGTCTCCTCCAGAACCCACCAGTCTGATGGAGCTGTGGGTGGAGTTAAAGATACCTGCTGTATGGCCAAAAACATGTCATGTTCAAGTGATTTTTTCTTAATTTCATTATTTATTAAAGACTAACAGGTTTTTCTAACATGTGTATTTACTCTCTATATTTAATAGAACACTTTGGAAATACTGTTGTTTTGGAACTGGTATTAATATTGTTAGTAGTTAATCAACTATAGGTGGTGTTTACCTGAGCAGGTGATGTACAGATGTTCTCCAGAGGTGCAGTTGACAGCTTGTGCACTGCTGCAGTTCCCCAGATGAGCTTCACTCCCAGAGCAGCTGAAAGCCGTTACACACATGTGTTTGTGTTCAGTGGTGGATGGAGATGAACGGTAGTTCAGCACAGAGCCACAGCCCAGCTGTCTGCAGAGCACAGACGCCTCAGACAGACTCCACGAGTCCAGGAGAACTTTCCTCCAGTCCTGCCTGAAATAAATCTCCACCTCCCCCTGACACTCGCTCCCTCCAGACAACCGCACTCGCCCCTCATGAAACGCCATGGATGATCCTGAAGCAGAAGAACATCACTGAAATATTCTAATGAACACTGACTTTATTCACTAACGTGGTGTACGTGATGTTAATATCTCACCGTTACAGATCACTCCAGCATCGTGTTTATGAGAACATGCAGCTCGACTCCATGATGAGATGCCACATTGTGATAGGTGTGTCTCATTCCCTGACAATCAAACACATCAGCCCAGATGTGGCCACTCCTCCACAAACCAGTCCACCTCCACCACAGCCACAGCACTCCCACAATCCAGCTGTGCACAGAGAACATCTGCAGCTCTCATATCCCAGCCTACAGCACAAACTGTGCCCCACTCACTGAGGTACTGGAGCTCCACTCGACCAGAACAGGAGTCTGATCCGTTCACCAGCCGAGCCTCTGTGTGACCAGAACAAACAGCCGAGAGCTCAGTGAAAGAGGAACATCAACAAAGACACCTTAAAGTTTGATTGACAGGAACGTGGTCTCTATTTAAACAGAAGTTCAATCATGATACTTTACCAGAACATATTAATCCCACATCATTGTGATGGGAGCAGTTTGAGTGTTTGAGTGAAGATGATGATGGACAGAAGTAAATCTCAGATTCATTTCCTCTACACTGAAGCTCCTCTGTCCACACCTGACCCTCCCCTCGACCAAAAGCAGCTGATCCCAGAACCTTCACAGGAATCCCACAGTCCAGCTCTCGACAAAAAACCTCTGCATCCTGCTGGTCAAAGTCACCATCACACACTGTGGACCAGGAACCTCCATGAAGCACCTCCACTCTTCCAGAACATCGGTGAGGACCAGCAGTGAGTCTTGAATTCCAACCTGTGTTTTTAGTTCATGATATAAAATTGAGCAAATTTTTAAGAACATATACAAAAAAGAAAATAATTTGTTGGAGTCACAATGTGTTTTTAATGTAAATAAAATGTAAGTGTATTT
>NC_060901.1:901263-904430 GCF_014805685.1 Silurus meridionalis
AATGTCCTAATGATGCTTGCCACAGTGTAGCAGCTCAAATTAGGCTGAACCTGCTGGCCAGCTTCCTCAGGGTCATCCCATGGTTGATGACATGGTCCACTATTGTAGCTCTGATGTCATCAGTTATTCTATTTCTTACTCTTCTTACCCTTCCTCTTTCCCCTCCTCGTCCTCTTCTTGCTCCTCCTTGTCCTCTTCCTCTAACTTCCTCTAACCCTCTCTTCTTCACCTCCACGTCCTCTCCTCCAACTTCTTCACCTCCACGTCCTGTCCCTCGGCCTCCTCTGCCTCCTCTGATTCTCACTCTTCTCACTCTTACTGCTCCTTCCATTGTACTCCACACAGACAGCTTACCTGTGGCTTATTTATAGTGCTTAGGCTGATTGCAAAGTGAACTAATTATCTAAAACAGTTTTCACATGTGAAAGTGTGCCAGACAGTTGGCAAAATAGTGTTAATAATAGCCATACATGTGTATAATTTTGCTAGGAGTGTGTTGGAAATTGGGTAATTGAGTGTAAACAGTGAGTTGTGTTTAAAGTTCTGCAAAAAGAGTGTTGTGCAGTGAATTGTGCCTACAGTTTTGCAAAGTGTGTGTTACAAAATTGCAAACTGAGTGCAAAGCAGTGTTTGTGCTTTTAGTTTTGCAAACTCAGTGAGTGGTTTTGCTATTCGCATTAATAGTTTTAGAAATTGTGCTACAAGAATCACGATTAGCGCTTAAGCATTCAGAAAAAACTGTAATAACGTTTGTTTCTGCAGCCACAAGGGGGCAGTAAAGCTTCCAAACTGATATTTCTGTTCAGTAAAATGTGTTTTTCTCTTCACTGGCCTTCTGAGGGCGCTGTTACACCACTTCTGGATTATTATTATTATTATTATTATTATTATTATTATTATTATTATTATTATTATTATTATTATTATTATTATTATTATTTATGAAGCTGATCATATTGCAAACTTACAAATATGAGTAATTATAGAAGTGCTAAAAAATAAACCCTATAATCTGTAATGTAATAAGTAATAATAAAAACACCTCCTGAATAGTTTTTATGTGGCATGTTACGATCATTTCACTATGAAGCCCTCATTATGTGTTTAACTCTGAATATGAGACATTCCATCTAACCAGCTAAATGTGTTCATGTGTAAATTTGTGTTCAAATAGTATAAAATGTTTATTGTCACTGTAAAATCCAGTGAAAAAAGTATACAAATAAATAAATGTTAAATGGAGAAAAAGAAATAAAAACAGAGATCAGTCGTGCAGCATCATCTTGTGTTATATGAATCAATGTGTTGTGTCTGTGTCAGGATAATTTTTTTAGTTCCCCTCTAGAGGTCACTATATGACCATTTTGGTTTTATTTATTTATTCTTTTTTCTCATTTCTTTTTCTCCACTTATTCCTCATTAGTCAGCATGTATTTAAGCCCTTTCCAGAATGGTCTCTTGGGTGCTGGTCTGGAATAACTGGCATCTCGAGATCCCCCAAACCTCTCTAAGACCACCTGTGGACAGTGGTCTATAGTCAAGTCAAGAAGCTTTTATTGTCATTTCAACCATATATAGCTGATGCAGTATACAGTGAAATGAGACAACGTTTCTCCTGAACCCAGGTGCTACATAAAACAACATAAAAACAACAGTCACAGTACAGAAGAACACAGGGCCAGGAACTAAGATCCTCACACATAAAGTGCATGTGTGCAACTGGTGCAAACAGTGCAAAAGACAACACAAGACAGTGCAAGACAACACAAGACAGTGCAGAACAATACAAAATACACAAAATATAAAAATAAAAGCAGCAGTAGCTCCGCCAGTAAAACTTGTCGTGACAGGATAAGGTGCACAGTAGCAGAAATGTAAACAAATATAAACAGAATTTTGCAATCCTATAATAGTGTAAAAAATATGGTAGCAGCAATCAAGATAAAGTGAACAGTGACCAATGGATTCACAGAATAATGTGCAAATAGAGCAAGTCCGGAGATCAGCAACAAACGGCATGTAAACATTATGCTATAATGAGAGGTGTGAATGGTGCTGAGACCTGGGTGTGTGAAGTGTATGTGTGTTGAGTCCGGTTGTGCAGATCAGTCACTCAGTTGTGTGTAAGTGTGTGTGTGTGTGTGTGTGTGTGTGTGTGTGTGTGTGTGTGAGAGAGAGTTCAGTCCAGATGTTTGTTCAGGATTTATGCGGGAAAAAACTGTTACACAGTCTTGTTGTGGCGGCCGAATGCTTCGGAACCGTTTTCCTGATGGTAGGAGGGTGAAGTATGTGTGTGATGGGTGTGTGTGGTCGTCCACAATGCTGTTTGCTTTGCGGATGCAGTGTGTGGTGTAAATGTCCATGATAGAGGGAGAGAGACTGATGATCTTCTCAGCTGTCCTCACTATCCTCTGTAGGGTCTTGCGATCCGAGACGGTGCAATTCCCAAACCAGGCAGTGATGCAGCTGCTCACGATGCTCTCGATGGTCCCTCTATAGAACATGGTCAGGATGGGGAGGAGATGGGCTTTCCTCAGCCTTCTCAGGAAGTAGAGACGCTGCTGGGCTTTCTTGGTGATGGAGCTGGTGTTAAGTGACCAGGTGAGGTTATCCGCCAGATGAACACCAAGGAATTTGGTGCTCTTGACGATCTCCACTGAAGATCCATCGATGAACAGTGGAGAATGGTCACTCTGTGCTCTTCTGAAGTCAACAACCATCTCTTTGGTTTTGTCCACGTTCAGAGACAGGTTGTTGGCTCCACACCAGGCTGTTAGCCGTTGCACCTCCTCTCTGTATGCTGACTCGTCGTTCTTGCTGATTAGACCCACCACGGTCGTGTCATCAGCAAACTTGATGATATGATTCGAGCTGTGCATTGGAGCACAGTCGTGAGTCAGCAGAGTGAACAGCAGTGGACTGAGCACACAGCCCTGAGGGGCCCCAGTGCTCAGTGTGGTGGTGCTGGAGATGCTGTTCCCGATCCGGACTGACTGAGGTCTCTCGGTCAGGAAGTCCAGGATCCAGTTGCAGAGAGGTGTTCAGGCCCAGTAGGCTCAGCTTCTCGATCAGGTGCTGGGGAATGATTGTGTTGAATGCTGAACTGAAGTCTATGAACAGCATCCTTACATAAGAGTCCTTGTTATCCAGATGGGTGAGGGCCAGAT
>NC_060901.1:904530-914530 GCF_014805685.1 Silurus meridionalis
GGAAAGCACACACACACACTTTATGTGGCATCACTAGGTATCTTAATGCTACTGTTCATTTCACTCATATATTTAGTTATTTATGTCTTAAATGGCTTACACACACACACAGAAGAGAAAGCAATGCACCTGTACAGGAAAGCATACACACACACAAACTCTTTATAAAATCATGCCTAATTTTCATAAAACTTTACACCCATATATTCATATATACTGTGGTTGTGTGTGTGTGTGTGTGTGTGTGTGTGTGTGTGTGTGTGTGTGTGTATTAAAAAAAGTAAGACCATTTTGCACGAGTCTATAAATGATTTAATTCTTCCAAAACCCACACAATCGAGTATTTCAACGACCGCACCCGTATTCACCAATCAAATCTTACAAATCCAGCAGTGCCATCATGCAGCATTACACACGGGGTCACCACAGCATTTATATGTTTACAGTAATTACACTGATCATTAACACTGTGATTATGGTCGGTATATAAGGAAGTGCTGAATGTGTGATTAGAATCAGCAGTAATGAAGCAGTAATGAGCACAACATCTCTTATTCTTGAAGGCTGATTTATCAAGAGTAAATGTGTCAGAAGAACAGACAGCCAAGAGTTGAAGTTGTGGACGAGACAGAGGGTCATAAAGCGGTCATAAAGAATTACATGCTACTTTTAGAGAATAATGAGGAATGTGGGCGTTACACATGTAGCTGAAGAGGGTTTATCAAGACTGTGTGTGACTGTGTTATTGCAACCTCCATGGAACTGCCTTATTTTTACTGCATAAAGTCTTAAACTTTAACACCACAATCCTGGATCCTGAACCTCCTCCAATAGCTGTGTCGGTCATTAGTAACCCGAATCTTGACCGATCCGGTATGAATTGATTTAATAACCACCATGGTTTATGAAGACCCACCATTCTGATCATTTGTGCAGAAACATACAGGTTACACACACACACACACACACACACACACACACACACACACACACACACACACACACACACATACAGTAACTAACTACTAATACACATTTGTTTAAAAAAGAGAGAGAGAGAGAGAGAGAGAGAGAGAGAGAGAGAGAGAGAGAGAGAGAGAGAGAGAGATTAATAACACACTCATTTAGTGTAAAGTGTTAATCAGGACATTTAATAACCACCATGGTTTATGAAGACCCACCATTCTGATCATTTGTGCAGAAACATACAGGTCACACACACACACACACACACACACACACACACACACACACACATTTATTTTAGTTTCAGTTAAGAATATTTAATATATAATTATTATATATATCATGATGTTTCCATTAACACCTGATTTATGTTATTTTTGTTTTAATATATTCGTAATAAATCTCTCTCTCTCACACACACACACACACACACACACACACACACACACACACACACACACACACAGTGAGGGATTGGGGATGCACCTGTACAGGAAAGACACACACACACACACTTATAAGGTATTACTATGTATTTTCATGCTACTGTTTATTTCCACCCAGATATTTAGTTATTTTTATCCTATGTGGTTATACACACACACACACACACACACACACACACACACACACACACACACACACAAACACACAGACTGTCTATATTTCTCTCTCTCTCTCTCTCTCTCTCTCTCACACACACACACACACACACACACACACACACACACACACACACACACACACACACACACACACAGAAGAGAAAGCAATGCACCTGTACAGGAAAGCATACACACACACAAACTCTTTATAAAATCATGCCTAATTTTCATAAAACTTTACACCCATATATTCATATACATATATATTTTTTGTGTGTCTCACAGACAGAGAGAGAGAGAGAGAGAGAGAGAGAGAGAGAGAGAGAGAGAGAGAGAGAGAGAGAGAGAGAGAGAGAGAGAGAGAGAGAGAGAGAGAGAGAGAGAGAGTCTGATCCTCTGATTCAGACAAAAATTATATATTGTTTATTTCTAATCATCTGTCGAGTAACTTACAGGTTACACACACACACACACACACACACACACACACACACACACACGTATGCACAAACACACACACACACACACACACACACACACACACATACAGTAACTGTCTACCAATACACATTTATGTTGTTTTATTTTAATATATTTTTATAAATCACACACACACACACACACACACACACACACACACACACACACACAGACACACACACACACACACACACACACACACACACACACACACACACACACACACACTTGCATCTGCACTACCCCGAGTTGTAATAGATGTTTATCAGCAGAATCGTGTCTCTACACCACATGTACTTTACCTGCACATTTCCTCTCACACACATTTTGTTTATTTTGACTGATTTGTTGTAAAGAAATAAATTCACACTGATTTTGTGTAAAATATAAAAATAAGACTTTAATCACTGAGTTTGTACTGAAGTGTGTATTTTGTATTGAGGGATTTGATCATTTGCAGGCAGTGAATTTCAGCTCCAAGTTGAAATCGAATACAATAAGTGGGATGTAGAACAGTCCACATATCACTCACCTCTTTGAGTGGAGCTCGTGATTCTTCTAGTGATGTATCTGTGGTTGATCTCCTCATAGACTGCCTCAGGCTGAGTCTTACGCCTCCTCTTAGAGACCACTGGGAGTGGAGATTAATAATAATAATAATAATAATAATAATAATAATAATAATAATAATAATAATAATAATAATAATAATAATAATAATAAATTTGATATAAAATGTATTTGATGTTGAACAGAAAAGAAAATGTGTGAATGTGCTGTACCTCTCCTGAGCACTCTGTTCTGGTAAAACAGTACCACCAGAAGCACTAAGGCCAGGAAGAGCAGCGTCCCCAACACAAAGAGAACCAGTGGAGGGGTGGATGGAGCTACAGGTGATGTTCCTGTTCTTCTGGCTGAAATGAAATTATAGAAGAGAATCTCCACAGGACAGTGTTTTCATAAAGATGTAGAAAAATGGTGGACAGGAAGATTGTAATATTGTACCTGTTGTGGTGGAGATTGTTGTTGATTTGGTTGTAGAAGTGGTGGATGCAGATACGTCTGTAACAGAAATCCATTTAAAATTGTATGTTTTTAACCCTGGGAGAAAAGTGTAATGAGTGGAGACAGAATGCTGAAAAGTTAGCACACCCCTCTGACCTGCACAGGTGACTCCAGCATGAGAGCAGTCAGTGTGTTTCTTCAGGGAATGATGACAGTCCCACAGGTGAATCTCATCCCCTCGACACTTCACTCTGTTCAGCCAGACAGTCCCTTCACCAGGACCAAACCTATCAGCACTCAGCGCCGACCCACAGCCCAGCTGTCTGCACACCACCTGAGCGTTACTGATGTTCCACTGATCATCACAAATAAAGCCCCATGTAGCGTTATGATACACCTCCAACCTCCCAGAGCAGCTTTCCTTTCCTCCACTCAGCCTGAGAGACCAGTGTTCTACATCACACACACCACACATGAGGAAACACACCAACGCTGAATAACATCTCCAGTCACACACCCCAATACAACACCATGAAGATAAAACCTTATATTTACTGAAGATCCTGAAATGATTTCTTTCATGTATAATAAATAAATAAATTTATGAACTGATGAATAATAAAATAATTTTAAGCAGGAAGATCAGCTTTGGGTTCGGTTCATTGAAATAATCTCTGTTAGTTAAATTTTTTATGTAATATGAAGAAGTTCAGATGATCTCAGGATGGTTATATGAGGAAGTTATTTTCTATAAATTATTTTATCAACACATTAGAAAATATCTTCTGTCACTAACAAATACAAATGAAGAACAAATAGCTTTTCTTTATAGATCTTTACTTGATCAATGTTTCTAAGAGGGAAATGAGGAGCAATGTTCTTGTGTACCTTGTGGACCACCTGTGCAGTTAATATGTGCCACCTCATCACTATTATCACATCTGTTCTGTCCCCAGGGTGAAGATGGACACTGCCACAGATTAGAGTCGCGTTTTCTACACTTCAGATAATCCAGCCAGTTAGGAGCAGATTTTACTCGAGCTTCAGTGTTTTTCAGACTTCTACCTGTTCCACAGTTCAGCTCTCGACACACCATGTTTACTGTTTCATCATTCATCTGATTTTGACACACATTACCCCAGGTTCCATTGTAGAACACTTCCAGATTCCCCTCACAGCCCCCCGTGAGTCGGATCTCTTTAAACTCTGGTGGGAGAAGGATGATTTATACACTTCTACATATTGAATATATTTAACAGGTTTATTCTCAGTCATCACACTGTACCTGAGCACACGACTCCTACGTCCTCCTGGTGTCCACATTCACCCTCTTCACACAGCTGAAATCTGCAGTTCCACAGGGACGTCTCATTCCCCTCACACTTCACCTCATTCAGCCATATGGACCCAGTTCCAGGACCAAACCAGGCTGGTGTGAGGGTACTGAGGGCCCGTCCACACTGCAGCTGTCTGCACACCACATCTGCATCCTCAATACCCCAAGAGTCATCACACACTGTTCCCCATGAACCACTGCGGAAAACCTCCAGCCTTCCTGCACAGTCTCCTCCAGAACCTACCAGTCTGATGGACCTGGGGCCTGGAAGACACACACACACACACACACACACACACACACACACACACACACACACACACACATGCAAGTATGTGGTAAAACGTATGAGTAAACTGTTCAACATCAAGAAATACAAAAAAATATATAATATTAAATTTATAATGTTTACCAAGTCACCATACAGATACTTTTGGCTTTTTAAAAATATTATGCAGAGGCAAACCTGATGTTGGTGTGTGTGTGTGTGTGTGTGTGTGTGTGTGTGTGTGTGTGTGTGTGTGTGTGTGACTGAGTGTGTGTGTTTGTGTGTGTGAAAATCACAACTTGATATGGATCTTACGGTGGCCGAGAAGTTCAAAACACATTAACAAATCCAAAAACAAAACAACAAATCCAAAAACCACAACGACAAGCCAGACAAACCGGAAAAGGTAGGTATAGTTTGCGAATGGAAACTTACAGATCATTGGACGAGACACCTGTCACTCACCTTTATATCTTTACTGACAGGTGTCTTGTCCAATGATCTGTAAATTTCCATTCGGAAATTTTGACACCATTGATCACACTATACTGCTTGCTAGACTTGAGACTGTTGTAGGAATAAAGGGAACAGCTCTCTCTTGGCTCAGGTCTCATTTGACTGATCGCTATCAGTTTGTGGATGTACAGTGCCCTCCACAATTATTGGCACCCCTTTTTAAGATGTGGTCGTGGACTTCAAAAAATTCTCCTTTTTTTTTAAACAACATAGAACCCAAATGCAAAAAAAGAGAAAAATCCAACCTTTTATTTAAGTACATTACTTTGGTGGTAAAAAACATTTAGAAAAAAAAAAAAACTTGAAATAATGTGTTCCACAATTATTGGCACCTCTGATGTTAATTCTTTGTACAACCTCCTTTTGCCAACAAGACAGCACTTAATCTCCTCCTATAACATTTCACAAGATTGGAGAACACAGAGAGAGGGATTTTTGACCATTCTTTTTTGCACAATCTTTCTAGATCATCCAGTGTCCTGGGTCCTCTCTTATGCACTCGCCCCACAGGTTTTCGATTGGGTTGAGGTCTGGGGACTGAGATGGCCATGGGAGGACCTTGAGTTTGTGACTGCTGAACCACTTTTGTGTAGATTTTGCCACATGTTTTGGATCATTATCCTGCTGAAAGACCCAATGACGACCCATCTTCAGCTTTCTGGCAGAGGCCATCAGGTTTTTATTCAAAATATCCTGGTACTTCAAAGCGTTCATAATGCCATGCACCCTAACAAGGTTCCCAGGGCCTTTGGAAGAGAAACAGGCCCACAGCATCACAGATCCTCCACCATACTTCACGGTGGGCATGAGGTGCTTTTCGGCATACTCATCTTTTGTTTTACGCCAGACCCACTTGGAGTGTTTGTTGCCAAAAAGCTCAATCTTAGTCTCATCTGACCAAAGCACACGATCCCAGTTGAAGTCCCAGTACCGCTTAGCAAACTCCAGACGTTTACGTTTGTGAGTGTTAGTGAGAAAAGGCTTTTCCTTGCATGCCTCCCAAACAGCTTGTTGGCATGTAGAGAGCGTCTGATGTTTGTTTTGGAGACTCTGTGACCCCAAGATGCCACTCTTTGATGCAATTCTGTGACGGTGAGCTTGGGAAATTTTTTTACTTCTCTTACCATCCTCCTCACTGTGCGTTGTGGCAAGATAAACTTGGGACCTCTTCCATCCTTGTTTGTCACTGTTCCAGTTGTTTTAAACTTCTTAATGATTCCTCTGACTGTAGATACCGGCAAGTTAAGGCGAGTGGCTATTTTCTTGTAGCCATTGCCTGACTTATGAAGGTCGACACACATCTGCCTTACTTGAATGGTGTGTTCTCTTGTCTTTGCCATGTTGACAAATGGGTAAGAGAATTAGGCCTCTGTGTCATGTCATATTTATACCCCAGGAAACAGGAAATCATGAATTACTAATTAAAAGTCCCTAGATACCCTGACCAACCTTAGCAACTACAGAAAAATATATAAAAAAAAAAAAAAACAATTAAATTTTTCAGAGGAATTGTTAGGGGTGCCAATAATTGTGGGACATATGATTTCGATTTTTTTATTTTTTTTTCTAAATGTATGATTTTTTTTACCACCAAAGTTATGTACTTAAATGAAAGGTTGGATTTTTCTTTTTTTTTGCATTTGGGTTCTATGTTGTTTTAAAAAAAAGGAGAATTTTTAGAAGTCCACGACCACATCTTAAACAATAATTGTGGAGGGCACTGTAAATGGTGAGTTCTCCAAACTCTATGAGGTAAAGTTTGGTGTTCCTCAAGGATCTGTCTTAGGCCCACTGCTTTTCTCTGTATATATGCTGCCTCTTGGTGAAATCATTCATAAACATGGGATTCGCTTCCATTGCTATGCTGATGATACACAACTGTATATTTCAGCAAAGCCAGATGAGAGAGATCAGCTTAACAATGTTGAGGAGTGTGTAAAGGACATTAGACAGTGGATGCTTAATAACTTTCTTCTGCTCAACTCAGATAAGACGGAAGTACTTTTATTAGGACCACATGCAGCTAGAAGCAAACTTTCAGATTGCGTAGCATCTCTAGATGGTGTTTCTGTTTCAGCATGTACGGCTGTCAAAGACCTTGGTGTGATTATTGACCCGAGTCTTTCCTTTGAGTCTCACGTGAATAATGTCACCGGGATCCCTTCTTTCACCTTAGAAATATTGCTAAAATTAGAAATATGATGTCGTTACAGGAGGCAGAAAAACTAGTTCATGCTTTTGTTACTTCTAGATTAGACTACTGTAACGCTTTACTGTCTGGGTGTGCGAGTAAGTGCATAAATAAGCTTCAGTTAGTCCAGAATGCAGCAGCAAGGGTCCTTACTAGATCTAGGAAATATGAGCACATCAGCCCTGTTTTAATCAGTCTACACTGCTCCCAATCAAATCTCGCATTGATTATAAAATACTACTACTGACGTATAAATCACTTAACGGTCTCGCACCGCAGTATCTGAGTGAACTTCTGTACCAGTATGACCCTCCATGCCTACTTAGATCAAAAGGTGCGGGCTATCTGCCTGAAATAATGAAGACTCCAGCAGGGGGCAGATGTTTCTCTTATAAAGCCCCACAGTTATGGAACAGCCTTCCAACCAGTGTTCGGGACTCGGACACAGTCTCAGTGTTCAAGTCGAGGCTGAAAACTTATTTATTTAGTCAAGCCTTTTATCAGTAGATTTTTCTTAGGTAAAGGCTCAGATCTGGAGGGAGCATGGATATAGAGTGTTTGGTGAACTGGTATATTTGTATGCTGTCGTCCCCTCACATTCACACGTTCACTCAGGTTTGTTGACGGTGGTGTGGTGGGTCGTCTCTTATCCCAGAGATCCTCATGTCTGTGTTACCTTCTGGTTCTCCCTTTTAGTTATGCTGCCATAGCGAGTCCTGCCGGAGTCCAAACTGCCGGAGTCCATATCCTTCTTTCTCTCTCTCTCTCTCTCTCTCTCTCTCTCTCTCTCTCTCTCGGTCGAGTTAAACATGCTCCTGAGGTTCCAGTGACCACTGTTCCTGCCCCTGTAATTCCGGAGTAGAACGGGTGCTTTTGAGGACGGATTGGACTGTAGTTGGTGTCGGCGGTCTGCTGCACTGACTCGGGAGTGCAGTTTGCTTCTGATCGTCATCACTGTACCCCGCAACATTGTATATCTGATTCAAATGGACATTTGGTGCAACCCAGATGAGGATGGGTTCCCTCTTGAGTCTGGTTCCTCTCAAGGTTTCTTCCTTATGCCATCTCGGGGAGTTTTTCCTTGCCACAGTTGCTCATCAGGGACAAACATACTTACAAAGAACATATTTACATTTAATCACCACATTATCTGTGTAAAGCTGCTTTGAGAAAATGTTCATTGTTAAAAGCGCAATACAAATAAAAATTAATTGAATTGAATTGAATTAATGTGTTTTGCACTTCTCGGCCACCGTAAGATCTTGCCATTTATTTATGTTTTTATTTCCAAATTCTCGTCTCAGTTTTATTTATATTGAAATTTTGGTTAATTAAAATTTCTCACAGGTTTTATACCATTGCTATAAAGATGATACTCATTTTTTAACTTCCCCCTACAGATTTTCTTGTTTCCAGCCAGATCTCAGATCAGGTATCTCATTATTTAATCCCAGCAAACCTGAACTGCATTTCATCAAAAATGATTTATCTACATGATGATCTCAATAAATGACTCTCTGATTTGGAGACTGAACACAACTTTGCACTTTTTCTTCCTCTGAGGGACATTTGACCTCTAAAACTCATCCAGAATGCAGCTGCATGATTTGATTTTAACCTCCTGAGGTTCTCCCACCCAATTGCTATGTTCCTCTACTGGTATCCTGCAGCTCCTGCATTAACACTGATGTTTGTCTACAAAGAGAAAACCAGAGCAGCACTGCTCTACCTCACAGCTCTTATCTCAACCTGCACTGCACCATGATCATGCAATCAGTTGGGAAGTGGGAGATCAGTCGATAAGATGTTGGTCTTCTGATCAGAAGGTCATAAGTTCAAATCCCAGCACCACCAAACTGCCACTGCTGGGCCCTTTAGCAAGGCCCTTAACCCTCAAGTGCTCAGCTGTATAAGTGAGATGACTGTAAGTCACTCTGGATGAGGGCAGTAATGTAAATGCAGTAAATGTAAATCCCTCTGATCCTGAAAGTCAGATAAATGATGGTGGAATATGGAGGTCTGTGCTTGAACAAGGCTGTTTAACTACTACAGATTCACATGTCTGCAGGAACAGACTCAGGAACATAGAGGTCCATTCTGTCAAACCTCCACCTTCCACAACACCCAGAATAGAAAAACACCAACCGTGGCTGCTATGAACTTCTCCTCCACAGACACTGGAGCCAGAAACAGATACTAGGAGCAGAAGCACTGCATCTCCTCACCCAATCAACTTCTCTAATCATCTTCCTTTATTTCTGCTTTTTCTTTTTTCTACACAGGGGTCACTGAAGGGAAAAGGTGTGGAATATACAGTTTGTATCATAGACGAGTGTAAAAACACACACTTTCAGGATGGAATGACTGTATTTTACACAGTAATTACAGACAATCTGTTCTAAGGTCATGTGTAGAACTTCATCATGTAGAAGAACACCACAGATCATGTGTTTCTACTCAGTGTTACATCATGCCATCAGTTCACCACAAAGTTCATTCTTTTTTAAAAGAAGGGTCTTGAAGGGTCTTGTTTTACATTTACACCACATCAGTTAACATGCTAATGTTGAAACACTGAATGCTAATGCTGCTGCTAATGAAATGGAGCAGCACATTTTATTTCCTGATGTTCT
>NC_060901.1:922030-949530 GCF_014805685.1 Silurus meridionalis
TGTGTAGAAACAATCTGCATCATTTCACTATGAAGTTCTGATTCTGTGATTAATCTGTTAGACTTCAGCAGAGATTTTGAGACTCACAGCTGAAAATTCCCTTCGTAAATGTAAATGTTAAGAGTTTCTGATAAAAGTGGGCTACACACAATTTAGAGATCTTTAAAAAGAAGACACTTTAAGCTTTAATGTTCATTATTCACTCCTTGAGGTCGTGGCACGGGCCGGGTCCGAGCTGGATTTAGCTTGGCCGGTCGTGTGGCAGAAGCAGCGCGCGCAGTGAGCTGGTCGTGCGTTTCCTGCGCTGTGTCGCAGCCTCAGCACCTCCCCTGATCTGCGCACCGAGGTGTCTGGGCCCTGGGGGGCCCATGGGCGCGCGTGCTTTTCCGATGTTCTTCAATGTGCACGAATGTTATTGGAGCTAAGTGGCGCGGCTAAGGGATGATGCCGGCTGTCGGTTTGCCTACGAGGCGCAGCTTCTCCAGCGGTTTGCTCCCGTATTCCGCCCGTATGTTCGCTGCGGACGGGGGTTCGCCGCCTCTCAGGAGGCTTCAACGGCCGCAGTACGCTGCTCCTGCCGTTCGGGTTCAGGAGGACTGTCTGTTGGCCCTGCCACGGGTCGTGTTCAGGCGCAGCTTCTCCAGCGGTTTGCTCCCGTATTCCGCCCGTATGATCGCTGCGGACGGGGGTTCCGCCGCCTCTCAGGGGCTTCAACGGCCGCAGTACGCTGCTCCTGCCGTTCGGGTTCAGGAGGACTGTCTGTTAGCCCTGCCACGGGTCGTGTTCAGGCGCAGCTTCTCCAGCGGTTTGCTCCCGTATTCCGCCCGTATGATCGCTGCGGACGGGGGTTCCGCCGCCTCTCAGGGGCTTCAACGGCCGCAGTATGCTGCTCCTGCCGTTCGGGTTCAGGAGGACTGTCTGTTAGCCCTGCCACGGGTCGTGTTCAGGGCGCAGCTTCTCCAGCGGTTCGCTCCCGTATTCCGCCCGTATGTTCGCTGCGGACGGGGGTTCCGCCGCCTCTCAGGGGCTTCAACGGCCGCAGTACGCTGCTCCTGCCGTTCGGGTTCAGGAGGACTGTCTGTTGGCCCTGCCACGGGTCGTGTTCAGGCGCAGCTTCTCCAGCGGTTCGCTCCCGTATTCCGCCCGTATGTTCGCTGCGGACGGGGGTTCCGCCGCCTCTCAGGGGCTTCAACGGCCGCAGTACGCTGCTCCTGCCGTTCGGGTTCAGGAGGACTGTCTGTTGGCCCTGCCACGGGTCGTGTTCAGGCGCAGCTTCTCCAGCGGTTCGCTCCCGTATTCCGCCCGTATGATCGCTGCGGACGGGGGTTCGCCGCCTCTCAGGAGGTGTGGTCGGCTGCAGAGCACCGCTCCAGCCACTCTGAGTGGGTCAGGGGCCAGCCCGAGGTTGGTTTTCCCTGTGGAGACTTTCTGTCAGTCTGGAGGGCTGCCTGGAGTCTCTCGGGGGTCCTGCGTACTGTGGAGAAGGGCTGCGTGATTTAGTTCGCGTCTTCTCCTCCCCAGCTCAACGGGGTGTGTCCTGCCCTGGTGGGACCCGTGCAGGCTCTGGTCCTGGGACAGGGGGTGCGTGCTCTCCTGAGGAATCGGGCCATCTAGGTGGTTCCCTCCTCCGTTGTTCCGAAGAAGGACGGTGGATTGCATCCCATTCTGGATCTACGCTACTTGAACCACTCGCTTTTGAGGCTCGGGTTCAGGTTTTCTCGTTTAGAGAGGTCGTGTCTCAGGTCAAGTCCGAGGACTGATTTGTCATACACTAGATCTGGAGGTTGCAAGCCGTCCTTCACCGCGCACGGGAGGTTCCTGAGGTTGCTTTCGGGGCGGAGCGTACCAATATCGGTCCTTCCGTGCGGCCTAGCGCCCTCACCCCGTGCCTTCACAGAGTGCGTGAACGCGGCACTGACCCCACTGCGGCTTCAGGGCATCCGCATTCTGTATTATATCAACGATTGGTTGATGTTGGCTCGTTAGAGCACCTGGCGGTTCGGCATTGAGATGCTGTTCCCGCCTGCATTAAGGTACTGGGGTTCAGACTGAGACGCCGGGTAGTGTGTACTTTTCCCAGCACGGAGGGTCACTTTCTTGGCGTGGTGTGGGACTCGGCCGAGTTGCGGGCACGGTTGTCTCCCGCCCGGTTTGTAGTCATCCTCACTGCAGTCAGGAGGGTAGGGGCAGGCCGCCTGGTCACTGTGAGGCAGTTCCAGAGGCTGCTGGGTCTCATGTCGGCAGTGTCCGCATGTGGCCCCTCCAGTGGTGGCTCCGGGGCAGAAGGGTTCTCCCCCTGGGGGAGTCTGTATCGTCACATTAAGGTCTCACAGTGTGCCCTTTAAACCTTGGTTGTATGATGGAACCCTGCGTTCTGTCTCGAGGCCCCGTTTTAGGGAGTCCTTGTCGTCGCGTAACGCTAACGACGGACGCTTCCCTCACGGGGTGGGAGGCGGTCATGAGTGGCCACTCCGCCCAGGGTCTGTGGAGCGGCCCACGTCTCTTGTGGCACATAGGTTGCGGGAGGTGCTGGCAGTGTTTTTGGGGTTACAACACTTCCTCCCAGTCCTTAGAGATCGCTATGTGTTGATCCGCATGGACAATACTGAGGTGGTCTCGTACATCAACCACCTGGGGGGCCTCCGGTCTCGCCCTTGTGAGCAACTGGTGCAGGAGGTCCTCTTGTGGTTCCGAGATGAACTCCTCTCATTTAGAGCCGGTTACATCCCGGGATGGTTGGATGTCTGAGCAGGCGCCCTGTCGAGACAGTGGCTGCCGTGGGGCGGTCTTGGCGAGGCTACGCCTGTCGCCTTTCCCGATTGCGCTGCTCTCGGGAGTTCTGGAATAGGTTCGCGGTGAGTCTGTCTCCTCCGGTAGCACCTCGTTGGCAGGCGGAACCCTGGTTCACCCGCCCGGTGTTGTGGAGACTGTGGCCCCTGAGGGGCACGGTTCGTAGCGGCTGTTCTCTCTACCGAGGTAGCAGAGGCCTTTCTCCACTCCAGAGCTCACTCCACAAGGAGGTCGTACGCCGCACGATGGCGACTGTTCGGCGTCACGGTGTGAGCACCATGACTTGGACCCAGATGACTGCCGGTCGGTTCAGTTCTGGTGTTTTGCAGGTACAGTTTGCCGCAGGGTTAACCCTTCGACCCTGAGGGTTTCCGTGTTTGCTGGGTAGGTCCCATTGGTGACACGTTTCCTCCGCGGCGCCCGGAGGCTGTGGCCCGGGACGCGACTCGGAGTGCCTGTCTGGGACTTGGCAGTTGCCTCGTCCCACCTGGAGTTGCCCCTGGCATGCCCAGAGTGTTCTTTACATGAGGCCAGGTGCTCCCACACGATGTGTCGTGTTACAGGCATTCTGCCCTCCTCTGTTATAGCCCCGACCAGGGGTTACGAGACCCGGCTGTGTCCAGTGCGAGCACTGGGTGCTTAGCTCCACAGGACGAGTCCTTGGAGCTGGTCGGTGCAGTTGTTCGGCTGCGAGTCCTGGTCCCCGCTCCGATCGCGGTCAGGGCTCGCCCCGCCGGAGTGTGGCGGCCTCTGCGGCCAGGTACACATGGTGTCACTCCCCGCTAACCTTTGTCTGGATCTATGGCCTTGACCTCAGAGCCACCCCTGGCTCCTCTGTCCTGCGTGCTGGTGCCGAGGCCCTCACTCTTTCGGCAGGGTCTGGTCAGTGTGGCGTGATTGGACTCTCGTTCCCATAGCGTTTTGATGCAGCTCGAGTTCCTGAAGGGGAACGTCTCAAGGTTATGACCGTAACCCTAGTTCCCAGAGGGAACGAGACGCTGCGTCTCCGTGCCACACTCCCTGCATCCCTGCGGCGCTTACCTTCTCTCTTTGCAGAAGCTAATGTCGCTACCACCGCACAGCCATCTTGTAGCTTCCTGGTTTACGCGACGTCGCCTGTCTATGACGTCACGGCTTGCCTATTGGCTAGATTTCACACGTGGTTCAGAGCGTGGTCAAGCAGGGGCGTTCCCATAGCGTTTCGACGCAGGGTCTCGTTCCCTCAGGGAACTAGGGTTATGTTCGTAACCTAGAGACGATTTCTACAAACATTTATCTGAGACTTTGTCTGATCCTTTTCTCCTCCACCTGTTTGAGAGACACCTGCTAAACTCAGATCTTCATTCAGACTCTATTCATACAGTCTGCATAGAAATGAGCTGCTGATCATTAAAGGCTTTTGTTCTACATGTTTGGATATTGATATTGAGTTAACATTCATATTGATGACCAGGTAGCAGACAAGCTCTTGTTCTACAGTCATGACCATTCATATTGATGTGCAGCCATTTCAATCTCAACAGTACACACACACACACACACACACACACACACACACACACATCAAGCAATTCTTTTATAAAATCAAACGGGCAATAAAAAGTATAAAATCGTATAAAACTGTAAAGGGAGATTTGTTGTAAGTCACAGATGTAAAATAGGATCAGATTTTCCATCCCTATGCAGATCTCCGAGTCGCTGTTGTTACTCCGTCAATCTATTGTCACGCTATCCGGTTGGAAGGACCAAATGTAAGGAAGGTTGTATGCTGTACGTTGATCAGGAAATTGTACTCACCCCGGTGTGTCAGTAAAAACACAGCACAGGACTCACAACAGTCATCTTTACTTATCTTATGGATTTTTGGTTGCATGATGTCGTATGCTGAGAGCGGTGACTGTGACACAGAGGAAACTTATCATGAGTGGGAAACTGTGAATCTTCCTCTTGTGGTGAAGCATAAAATACAACCATAGATAAAAGCTTTCCAACAGATTCTTAGTGGCCGCATTAGATGCATTACGGAATCAGGGACATCGGCAGCAGCTTCTGTACCTCAACAACGTTCAACTGTAAGGTTTCTTCCTTATGACATCTCAGGGAGTTTTTCCTTCACCACAGTCGCCACCAGACAAAATGCAAAAGACAAATTCTCGCTTTGTCTTAGCATTTTCTCATCGGTTATGTCGATTCTTTTATGTCGCCGAACCCTAATATCTCGAGCACAAGGGGGGCAAATTTGCCACTTAACGTCGGTTATCTCGATCGGCGCTGTGAAGCCGCAGAAGAACTCGCGGAAGTGGTGGTAAAATCAAGGCTTACAGATGCTACAGGTGTAGGACACTTTTCAGAGCTGTGTGTCAGAGTGAAATGACTCGAGAATTTAATGTTGACACTAGTTAGCTTTTTGTAAAAACGAACTTCACCCTGCACATTTTTAGTGATTTTGTGAGCGATCTTTGTGTTTATAATGTTGGAGAATATAATAAAGGTTTGTATGGAGAATGGACGGTGGTTTGTATTGTATACTGGTGAATCTCTGCTGTTAGTTGGTGCACTTATGGCTTTTGTTGTTAAATGTTATGCGATGAACGGGAGGCGAAAGCCTTTTGCAACACAGGGCAGAGCCAAACACAAACACTCGCCTTGAGAGTGAATAATCCGGTGGTGCGCTCTGGGAGAGCGGTCCACTAAGTCCCACACTGAAAAGAGGCAGTCTGTGTATATAATCCACGGGTGCGCTCGGTAGAATCGCGGCGCTGAACAGCACACGGGAGAACGTGGGATGAGCAGCAAAAGCAAAAAAATTTATTTTATAGGTTTGCTCAATTTTTTTAATAAATCTTATTCTTATTTCAACTTATTTTACTGTGGAGTTTTAGATAAAAGTAAATGCAAATATCACTCCAAGCATCACTGCATTTTCAACCATGATTTATATTCAAACACTCATAACACAGTTTTCTTTATAGGTTTGCTCAATCTTACAAATTATTCTTATTTACAGTGTCCCTGTTTATTATTTTCTTAAATTTGATCTCATTTTACTGTGGAGTTTTGGAGAAAACTAAAGGCAAAATCACTCCAAACCTCAGGTGCATTTTCAATCATGTTCCACATTCAAACACTCATAAAACATAATTCTTTATAGGTTTGCTCAATCTTTCAAATGATTCTCATTCAGATTTACTCTGTCAATTAATGTTTTGATTTTTAAGATTTTGTACTGTACTCTTTTTTCAAATGCAAAAAAAAAGTGTATTTTTTTTTTATTTTTTGCCTTTTTTTCCTCCACACTCAATCAAGAATCCGCCAGACTGCACAACAGTATCTACTTTGACTTCAGCACCATGGACATGGACATTTATTGACTCTCTTCTGTGCACTGATTCACACACCTAAAATTATCCTATTATATTAAGATTTTGTTTTATTGTTTGGAAAATATATATTTCTATTTTAATCTAATGTTTGTTTATCATAATCAATGTCACAAATTGTTGGTTGTATTGCATTCAATTAATCAATCACTCAATCAATCCTGTGCTTGTAAGGTGTCATTGAGTCTTGAAAGGTGCCAAAAAAAATGCATTTTAATCATCATTAAACTACTATAGGACTAAGCTGCAATAGAGTCTGTGGCAGAATGTCACAACTGAGTTCTGCAGATGCATGAAGACTGTAATAGATAAAATAAATATATATATATATATATATATATATATATATATATATATATATATATATATATATATATAAATAGAAAAAATGAGGAAATATGTTTATACTCACACTGAAACAATAATAATATTATATGTTATTATTATTATTATTATTATTATTATTATTATTATTATTATTATTATTATTATTATTAGGACCTACAATAATAATAATTATTATTAATATTATTATTATAATAATAATAACATTACTATAATATTGTTATTAGTGTTATAATAATATTATTATTATAATAATTTTACTTTAAT
This sequence comes from Silurus meridionalis, assembly GCF_014805685.1. Taxonomy (NCBI): domain Eukaryota; kingdom Metazoa; phylum Chordata; class Actinopteri; order Siluriformes; family Siluridae; genus Silurus; species Silurus meridionalis. The sequence goes on from NC_060901.1 coordinate 928,813, forward strand.
AATGTTATTATTATAGTAACATTATTATATTACTATTTATGAAATAATATGTATTTTATTTAACAAACAAGATAAGTTATGTGTTCTGAATTAGGGTATTTAAGTTTAACCAGGTCAATATTTTCTTCTAGATTTCATCAAATATAACTTTCCAGACTTCTTTTTGTCCTCTTTTATATAATTTTACTAGCTTTTTTACCACTCGTTTGAAATGTACATATTATATTTACCTCTGTTGATCTCATGAACCATTAAATGCTTTCCCATTGTTCAATAAAATAAATAATGTCCAATATCACTTTTATCTCTACTTTTCTGAGCAGTAATACAATTTATTTATTTACTTATCTTTACAAAAATGTGCATTAACTATTTTTTATTCTTTTTTTTATTTCACATTTCTTTATTTTTTTAATGAGCAACTGGAGGCTTCTGTCACCAACACAAATTCATTGTAATTACAATCGTGCTTGGCAATAAAGCTATTTCTTATTTTGATTTTATATATATATATATATATATATATATATATATATATATATAAAATGAATTCTGCTGTGTTTTGTCTATAAGTGGAGTGCAGTCATTTCTTTTCTGTACTTTTTTAGCCTGTTTTTGTTTATCTATTGTGTTTTTAAGTTACTTTTACTTCATATGTATTTTGAACCATTGAGTCAACCACAGTTGACAAAAGTTCGCTTTCATTGGGCAGTTAGTCACTATTCTAAGACAGTGATAGGCTTTCACATGCTGTAAATCTTTTTTGTGACGATGTGGAGACATTAAAGCATCGATTAGCATTTCTTTGCATGGAAAGGTTGACAACATTCAGGATAAAGGATGAGTAATCATAGGCACAGGTATGTGTTGATTTTTGCCACGGTAATTTGCTATTTAATTAAGAAAAATACAAAATTACAACCTATATATATATATATTTGTTAAAATTTTATTTATCTAACTATTTGCGTGGTTGCTGGTAATATATATTCACCTTTATATAGAGTCCTGTGCGGGACTGTTACCAGTGCTTTTGAGGGGCTGGGGATATCCGGGACCCCATAACGTATCAGGGACCCCCATGGCAAGTCAAAATAGACTTAGAGGAGTACCAAATATTATTTTAGTAAAAAAATAAGTGGAATACACAACAAATGGGCACCCCCAAAAGACTTGACTCTTATTCGAGCAGTGACCCACTCCCGCCCGCTCCCGCAAGCATTTTGCCACAGCTTATGAACACTGTGTAAAAATCATATAAAAACCAGTCAACTTTCATCGCTTGACCTTTTTAAAGTGTCAGGAAAATGCAAATTGAGAAGCTACAGTGACTTGAACAATTGAAAATAATTACAAAGCAAAGCAAAACAAATGTAACTGCTTAAAATGTCGACAAAGTTTTGCCAAAAATAAATTTTAGATGTATAAATGCATACCTGCACGCATAAAGGACTGAACTTTAACATTTTTGATTCAGTTTATTCATTTGACTTGAATGCTGATTAGGGTCAGCTAGTGGCCCAGTTATAAAATAGCAATCTCTGAATCAATTTTCAAACAAGAGAGGCAAAATGCATGATCTATTCTCTGCAATGAATGTCAGTGTTAATAATAATAATAATAATAATAATAATAATAATAATAATAATAATAATAATAATAATAATAATAATTATTAATATTATGATTATGATTATTATTATTATTATTATTATATTATTTTGTATTTTAGTGGAAATAAATTTGTATTTATAAATGTTCAGAAACTAGGGTTTGTTTAAAGGTGGGTGTGTCTGTGTATGTTTGTGTGTGTTTATTTCAGAACCTGCACCTTTACTATTTTTGAAAAGGCATTTATATACACAAGGGGATATATATATATATATAGTTTTATTTATATATATTTTTTTTACTAAAACCTGTTTTTCTATTGTTCTATGTCATTTTATAGTCAAGGACTCTTACCATAAACCTGGACCAAATATTGCAAAGCATCTCAAAATGTTCTGTACCTGGTGTCAATATAAATAACAACAGTATTTATAATGAATCTGGTTTATGGGGAGATGTCTGCAAAGATTTGAAAATGCCCAATACACTCTTGAATTGGCTAAAAATTCGCAAAGCCACTGCACATCTTTGGAAGGTATTTTATCTTCTGTAAAAAATGCAATTCCTCCTTGGTGATTTGTCTGTCAGAAGTTGTTGTTATGGTAACCGTGCCACATTGTGTGCAAGGTGAAAAATTCAAACGATTGTTAGAGTATGCACTACAATTATCCAGAGTGATATTGATAGAGGATGCATATTATACAATAATAGTGTGCATTGTATTATACAACACACCCAAATTAGGTCCAGTTTTCTTATTGAAAAACATTTGAATGACTATAACTGCACTAGCTGTTCAATATGCAATAGAGTATACTTTTTAAGTATTAATAAATGAAATAACATAGAAACTGTTTAGCATTGCATGGTGTTGCACTGTTGTGTGTATTATTTACACATCTGGAATGATTTAGGATAGGAGAAATGTGGGAGACAGTAATTGGCCTCCACTTATCCACTTATTTTGAAAAGATAAACTTATTCAACACCTTGAATGCAAATCAGCATTTCCTGATCAGAGGGTAATTGTCTATATTATGAAGTAAAAGATAAAATTAGCATGTTCCATGTGTAGTTATTACTAAGGGTTTACTTTGTGTTGTTGATAATGTCTACTTTCAGGGCTCTTGGGAGAATTTGACAACAGTTTTAAAGGGTAACAGTCCTTGTTCTGAAAAAAAGCCTGAATCTTCAGAAGAAAAGGTAGTCAAATAAAATATATATTTAAAAAACATCTTGGTTTTTGCTTCAGTACAAAATGTGGTATAAAAATAATAATTTCTATTTTTAAAAGAATCACATTGTGTTGCTTTGCAGTCTGAAATAAAGACAGACACAGTTTTTCTTTTAGTAAGCTGTACTGTACTCTGCTGTACGGTTTAGTAAGCTGTACTCAATGCAACTTATAACATCCACATGAAAGATAGAAGACCAACATGACTGCAAAAGAAAAAAAAAAAAAAGAAGAAACACTGAGCTGGAAAAAGGAACACCCCTTCGTACTAAATGTCTTGTAACCTGAATCAGGCAGTCGTAAATGAGTTTTGTTGAATGCACCGTAAAGATTCTGAGGACACGTGGAAAAAGGTGTTATGATCAGATACGATTCAATTGTTATTATTTGGCCTCAACATTAATCAAAAATCTGTACAATGATTTGAAGACTGCAGTTGTCAGGGAACCACCTGCCACGCCCCCTTTGGTGGCTCTCTATGCCTCCACTCTCCATAGAGCTCCAGGTTTAACCACGCACACCAGGAGCTCATCATCACTCATGCCTCCACTCTCTCTGAAGCTCCAGGGTTAACGAGGCACACCTGAAGCCCATCATCACTCCACCCTGCTCCTACATAAACCCCTCACTCACATTCACTCCTTGTTCGTTATTGTTTGTGTTGGACTTCCCGTACGGCATGTTTTGTCGTTCCGGCTTTCATACAGGACTTCTGTCATCCGTTTCATCCGGACTCCAGAATCCCGTACCGGCTGCGCTTCCCCTCCCTGTGTATCTCGGGTCAGCTACGCTTCTCCCAATGCGCTACTCGGACTATCTCTCTCAACCTGAGGATTGCCGTGTGTGTATGTGTGCGCGCGTGTGTGTGTGTGTGTGCGTGTGTGTGCGTGTGTGTACCTCTCTCTCACGTATGCCATTAAAACCCGAGCGAGCTGTACTCCGGCTTCCGCCTTTTGTTTCGCTCACACCGTGACAGCAGTCAACAAGCGGTCACCATAAAATGTAACTGAACTTGGGCAGTTCTGCAAAGAAAATGGCCAAAATGTGCCCAGTTTAGATGTGCAAAGTTAGTACGCTTGTAATCTAAATAAAAAGGAAAAAAAACAACAAAACACATGTTGGCAATGCTATTTCACTTTTTCCAGTCAGAACTCAATTATTTATTTATTTATTTATTTATTTATTTATTTATTTATTTATTTATTTGTAGTTATTTATTTATAACAGTGTTTTTGGTTTTATACAGTATCTTTCATTGCAATGTAACAGGTTGAACGGAGTGAATACAGCCGCGTAAAACAAAAACTGTCTGTTTTCAATTCCAGCTTAAAAGCAACAAAATGTGATTATTTTCGGTTTGAGAAGTCATTCATTTCTATACAGACTGTATATTCATAGAAAGCTGTACTAGCATACTATTAAATGCAAGCTCTATCTTTAATATTTTAGATATTGTATCACATCAAAACAACTAGCAGTCTGATATGAAATACAAGATGACAATTACACAAATATGCAAAGGGAAAAAAATTATTATGATTAAAAAAAGGACTCAAGTCATTTAAAACCTTTGCCTCAAAAATGTGCACTCTGAGAAATGTGAAATGATCACATACAGCAGAAGTTTCTATACACAGGTTCAACATTTACTTACTAACTAACTAACTAACTAAATAAATAAATAAATACATAAATAAATAAATGAATCAAAAAATAAAATGTATTTTATCAAATTAATAACATTTATTGCCAAATGATATCTTCTTCTTCTTCTTTCGGCTGCTCCCATTAGGGGGCACCACAGCGGATCATCCGTCTCCATACCACCCTGTCCTCTACATCTGCCTCTTTACACCAACTACCTGCATGTCTTCCTCACCACATCCATGAACCTCCTTCTTGGCCTTCCTCTTTTCCTCCTACCTGGTGGCTCCATCCTCAGCATTCTTCTACCAATATAATTCATGTCCCTCCTCTGCACATGTCCAAACCATCTCAATCTCGCCTCCTCACCTTGTCACCAAAACATCCTACATGCGCTGTCCCTCTAATAAACTCATTTCTAATCTTATCCATCCTCGTCACTCCCAAAGAAAACCTCAACATCTTCAGCTCTGCTACCTCCAGCTCCACCTCCTGTCTTTTACTCAATGCCACTGTCTCTAAACCATACAACATCGCAGGTCTCACCACAGTCCTATAAACTTTCCTTTCATTTTGCAGATACCCTACTATCACAAATCACTCCTGTCACTCTTCTCCACCCACTCCACCCTGCCTGCACTCTTTTCTTCACTTCTAACACACTCTCCATTACTTTGCACTGTTGACCCCAGGTACCTGAATTCCTCCACCTTCTGAAGCTCTTCTCCTGCAACCGCACCACTCCACTGCCCTCCCTCTCATTCACACACATGTACTCTGTCTTACTCCTACTGAGTTTCATTCCCCTTCTCTCCAGTGCATATCTCCACCTCTCCAGGCTCTTCTCAACCTGCTCCCTACTCTCACAACAAATCACAATATCATCCGCAAACATCATAGTCCAGGGAGACTCCTGTCTGACCTCGTCCGTCAACCTGTCCATCACCACTGCAAACAGGAAAGGGCTCAGGGCCGATCCTTGATGCAGTCCAACCTTCACTCTAAACCAGTCTGTCGTACCTACTGCACACTTCACTGCAGTCACACTGTCCTCATACATGTCCTGCACCACCCTCACATACTTCTCTGACACACCTGACTTCCTCATACAATACCACAACTCCTCTCTTGGCACCCTGTCGTACACCTTCTCTAAATCCACAAATACACAATGCAATTCCTTCTGTCCTTCTCTATACTTCTCCATCAACATTCTCAAAGCAAATAAGGCATCTGTGGTGCTCTTCCTCGGCATGAAACCATACTGTTGCTCACAGATGGTCACCTCTTCTCTCAGCCTGGCTTCCACTACTCTTTCCCATAACTTCATGGTGTGACTGATCAACTTAATACCCCTGTAGTTACTGCAGGTCTGCACATCTCCTTTATGCTTAAAGATCGGTACCAGCACACTCTTCTCCATTCCTCAGGCATCTTCTCACCTTCCAAAATCCTGTTAAACAATCTGGTCAAAACCCACTGCCATCTCTCCTAAACATCTCACGCTTCTACGGTATGTCATCTGGTCCAACCGACTTTCCACTCTTCATCCTCTTAATCGCTGCTCTCACTTCCTCCTTACTAATCCTATCTACATCCTGCTTCACCAACTCCACATCATCAACCTTCTCTCTCTCTGATTTTCCTCATTCATCAGCTGCTCAAAATACTCCCTCCACCTTCTCAACACACTCTCCTCACTAGTCAACACATTTCCCTCTCCATCCTTTACTGCTCTAACTTGCAGTACATCCTTTCCAGCTCGGTCCCTCTGCCTGGCCAATCGGTATAAATCCTTTTCTCCTTCCTTAGTGTCCAACCTCTCATACAGCTCCTCATATGCCTTTTCCTTGGCTTTCGCCACATCCCTCTTAACCTGCTGCCGCATCTCCTTGTACTCCTGCCTACTTTTCTCATCACTCTGTCTATCCCACTTCTGTTTTGCCAACCTCTTTCTCCTTATGCTCTCCTGCACTTCCTCATTCCACCACCACGTCTCCTTGTCTTCCTTTCTATTTCCAGATGTCACACCAAGTACTTTTCTAGCTGCCTCCCTCATCACTCCTGCAGTAGTTGCCCAATCATCCAACACCTCCTTAACACCACTGAGCCTCTCTCTGACCTCTTCCCTGAACCTCACACTACACTCTTCCTCCTTCAGTTTCCACCATCTTATTCTTCTTTCAGTCCTCACTCTCCTCCTCTTCTTCTTCGCCTCCAAAACCATCCTACAGACCACCATCCGATGCTGTCTAGCTACACTGTCCCCTGCCAACACCTTACAGTCTCAATCTCCTTCAGGTTGCATCTCCTGCATAGCACATAGTCCACCTGTGTGCACCTTCCTCCACTCTTATCGTCACCCTATGATCCTCCTTCTTCTTAAAATAAGTGTTCACCACTGCCATTTCCATCCTTTTAGCAAAATCTACCACCATCTGCCCTTCCACATTCCTCTCCTTAAAACCATACCTACCCATCACCTCCTCATCACCTCTGTTCCTTCACCTACATGCCCATTAAAGTCTGCCCCAATCACCAACCGTTCTTTCCTAGGTACACCATCTACCACTTCATCTAATTCACTCCAGAATCTTTCCTTCTCCTCCATCTCACAGCCAACTTGTGGAGCATAGGCACTGATGACATTTATCATCATCCTTCAACTTCCACCTTCACGATCATCACCCTATCAGAAACTCTCTTCACCTCCACTACACTCTTACTGTACTCTTCCTTCAGAATCACCCCTACACCATTTCTCTTTCCATCCACACCATGATAAAACAGTTTAAATCCACCTCCAATGTTCCTGGCCTTACTCCCTTTCCACTTGGTCTCCTGAACACACAGCATATCTACCTTTCTCCTCTCCATCATATCAGCTACTCTCTCCCTTTACCCGTCATAGTACCAACATTTAAAGTACCAACCCGAACCTCCACTCTCCTACACTGCTCCTTTCCTGCCGTCTCTGTAGGCGTCTTCCTCCTCTCCTTCTCCTCCTTGACCAACAGTAGCCCAATTTCCACGGTACCCTGTCGGCTAACGATACCTGTGGCGGTCGTTGTTAACCCGGGCCTCGACCGATCCGGTATGAAATTCTCATTTGTGATCCGCATATTTGATTTGGCACATATTTTACGCTGGATGCCCTTCCTAACGCAACCCTCCCCATTTACCCGGGCTTGGGACCGGCACTAAGAGTGCACTGGCTTGTGCCTCCCTAATGGCTGGGTTTTGCCAAATGATATAATAATGCATATATATTCTTTTTTATATAAAATCACAATTGGAAGTGTTTTTGTGTTACAGTATCATGACAAGGAACCTGACTTACCTGAATTAGCTTACATGTCTACAGAAAGCAGTGAGGAAAAGGACGCATTCTTTACATGTAGTTTGCCACAAGAGCCATGGTTCTTTTTTATTGACAAGAAAGAATGGCAAGAGCTGAGAAAGCATCAGAAAGGAAGATGTTTTCAAGGGTTACAGTGGACAAACGTGATTGCGAAGGGAATACGGTCAATTCACCCATACTGCAGTTTTGGTTTTAAAAGACACAGTGTGAAAACCCTGCTGTCACAAAAAAACACACCTTTATTCGAATGTACGGGCTACTGCCGATTTGAAAATTGCCCAATTATTGTTAGTGTGGAAGTGACCGATGAGGTCACCCTCAAGGCAGCTGTGCTATTCACAGGAGGAGATGTTTATCACAGTACCACTGAACTGAAAAGGAGACCAGTGCGTGCAGATGCACGTTCATCTATTGCACAAACTCTGGAAAGCAAACTGCCCAGAAATGTATATTTGGAATCCATGCAAAAAATCCCAGAGATGGTGGTACAGTCTGGGTGCAGGGATGAAGCACCAACAAAAGAGGTTTTAAAAACCATTGCATGCACCCAAAGACAACTGAAAAGACCTCATTCAAACGAACTTTTAAGTCTACAAATATTAATCAATGAAAAGAAAGGATCAGACAATGAAGTCCTACAGAGGGTCATGATGCACCCAAAAGCAATAATGCTATGGTCTAAGAAAACACTGTCAGTGTTTTACAGAAGGTGCAAAGAAGACATTGTCTATCTGGATGCAACAGGAAGTATTATTCAGAAAGGAAGCTCCACAAGTCGACCATACTATGTGTATGAATTAGTTGTGCGTAATCCTTCCAAGGGGGCATCTCCTCTTCCAGTTGCAACCTATCTTACTTGTGACCACACAACATCATCTGTCATGTACTTCTTGCAGGCTTTCCAAACAGACATGATGAGAATGTATGGGAAAAAGGCAGTCAAAAGGCCAATTATGATCATTTGTGATGGCTCCCTTGTGCTTCTGAATTCTATTTCTTTTACATTCTGCCAACTAAGTCTGGAGGATCTCCTGAAGAAGTACTTTGAAATAATCAGTGGACAATACCAGGCAGAAAAGTTTGATCTTCCCATCCTTCATAGATGCTTAAGCCACATAATGAAAAATGCAAAGTGTCTGTGCAAAAAACAGTAGGTTTTTTTTGTTGTTGTTTTTTTTAACTGAGATTAAAGTATAAAGCATTTGAAACATAACCAATTTTTGTTTTTATTGCTGTCATTTTAGAGTGCCAAAACATTACAAACTTGCTATGCACACATTTGGGCTACTTGCATGTTTAGAAAATCTGAAGCAGATGGATGAGGTGCTCCTCAGTGCCACAGTCCTGTTTTGTAGTCCATGCACTGGAGACAATGTGGCTAAGCACTAGAACAACTTGCAAACACTGATGCAACAAATAGGAAAACTGGAAGTTGAGGAACAAAACATTGTTGCTGAAGACTACAAGGTAATGAAGATGTTATTAACAGTTATTGCTATATATGTAGACTGCTGACAATACACACTCTTGTTGAATCTCTGTCTTGACCTGCAGTGGATTTTTATAAAGGAGATCTCAACCATGTGTGTTTTCATCATGTACATAAGTCCAAACTTTACAGTCAAGGACATAAAAGAAGGTTTTTAGAAAACATTCCCTAACATTTGCATGATGTTTCTAAATATTACTTGAACCACAATTTGATTTAAATTAAGTGCCTGCTAAATTGTCTGTATGTGCATTAGCATAAATAATTATTATGTGCTATTAATAATAATATACATTATATATACAGTATATATTATATATAACTAATTCCTGTGTCTTGCTTCTCCAGCTACACAACGTAAACATTCATGTTTAAAATGAATATAATACAAAACATTTCCTTTCAGAATGATGTGGGAAACACACCCCTTGAAAGCCACTTCCAGAAGGTAATAGTGAAAGCACCTCTTGACCTTAATGGAGAAGAAAACAGCTTTTAGACCCAACATTCATTGAAAACTTGACCAGGTACTTCCTTCCACACGCAACTCTGTGGTCTGGTCTATTGCTAGGTAGGTTTTCTAACATTACTACTGATTAAAAAAAAATAATAAATAAACAAACAAACAATGTAATTCTTTAGGTGATATTGGACATCATGGTACAGGCTCAGTCACATTTCTGCTTCACCTTTTCCTCCTGAATAAATGGTTTGTACAGTATTAATAGTAATGGTGTTCCAACAACCTCAGGGTCATCACTGATATTCCACCAGTAAATTAAAGAAGAGGAAATGATCATATCTTTATTATTTACACACTGTTTCTGAAGCACCAGAGAGATTTTACACGTCAATGTACATCTTGTATAAAGGGAACAGAAAGGCCTGATATGACTAGAATGACACACAAAGCATATCCAGTATGGAACTGGTGTTGGGAGAAGCTTTATATTCTATGTGTGGTGAGTGGGAGATGGAGTTCAGGTGTTTATGATCAGCTGGTGAACAGAATGACAGTCCCTGTGTTTGTGTGTATTGCAGTCTGTGGTGGTCATGTGTGTAGGCCACGCTGTGCCCAGCTGTCTGCACACCACCTGAGCGTTCCTGATGTTCCACTGATCATCACAAACGGAGCCCCATGTAGCGTTATGATACACCTCCAACCTCCCAGAGCAGCTTCCCTTTCCTCCACTCAGCCTGAGAGACCAGTGTTCTACATCACACACATCACACATGAGGAAACACACCAACGCTGAATAACATCTCCAGTCACACACCTCACTACAACACCATGAAGATAAAACCTTATATTTACTGAAGATCCTGAAATGATTCCTTTGATGTGTAATAAATAAATTAATAATCTGTCTGATGATTAATAGAATTTGAAGCAGGAAGATCAGCTTTAAGTTCTCTTTAATGATTTTATCACTGTTGGTTTGATTTTGATGAAATGTGAAGAAGTTCAGATGATCTCAGGATGGTTATATGAGGAAGCACATTAAAGTCCTCAGAAAATTATTTTATAAACACATTAGAAAATATCTTCTGTCTTTAACAAATACAAATAAATAACAAACAGCTTTTCTTTATAAATCTTTACTTGATCAATGTTTCTAAGAGGGAAATGAGGAGCAATGTTCTTGTGTACCTTGTGGACCACCTGTGCAGGTAATATGTGCCACCTCATCACTATTATCACATCTGTTCTGTCCCCAGGGTGAAGATGGACACTGCCACAGATTAGAGTCGTGTTTCCTACACTTCAGATAATCCAGCCACACTGTTAAAAATTAAAACTTAAAATTTCAAGGCAACTTGCTGCACAGCTTTTTTGAGTTTACTCAACTCTGGACCAAGTTGTTCATTCAACTCAAATCACTGTGTAAAGTCACATCTCTTTGTTGTTCAGCTAACACAGTTTTTCTAGTTAAATTTACTTGTAATTATTTTCCAATGTGTCCCAATAAATTATGTTATGTGATGTTTTGTTAGCATTTACACAATGTTATAAAATAAAACTATAACTGCAGACTTTAAGTTTTGTTTGTTTATTATCTTGAATGTCTTGAATACAAACAAGGTCAAACAATAGCCATACCTCCTAACAGAAAAACAAGAAAGTCAAAATAAAAATGTCAATCAATGAAAACACAAACTGAAGATAATTGAAAATTCACTTTTAACCTTTTAACGTGTAAAGGCTTTGACTCTATTCCTTAGATGCTTAAAACATTAAAACACCAATAAACATGTAAAATAAAACATTAAAACATAGAAGTTCAACACTGGATGGTCTGCCTACCTTTCAACAATGTAACACTGTCAACAATGTCAACACGTAGCTTACAAAATACACTGCAATCAATAAACATTTTCAAACAAACAATAAAATAAATTAGTACAAATATAAATGAAATTTAAATAAAATAACAAATAAAATGGCACAATAAAGAATCTGAAAAGATGAAAATAAACGCACAATCAACAAAACAAATTCAATAAAAATGACATTGTAAGACATAATATTCACATTTCAACAACTCAGTTTAACAATTTATTTTATTAATTAACATTTTAACGCTAATATTTGTTTAATTCAAAAGATGCTCACACCAAAATGTCAACATTCCCAGTAAGAGTTTACTTTTCACGGACTGTACCTTTGCAGAGCAGTAAGCCCCATTTTCATAACACCAAAAAACATTTTTAAAACAGCCTTAAAACATTTTCAAACAGTTCAACAATTCACAGTTCAACAACGTTCACAGGAAGAACTTAGTTTTCAAAGACTGTACCCTTGCAGAGCATCGAGTGCCCATTTCCATAAACACCTTCTCAATTACCTCAAAAGTATATTTGAGTTCTTTTGGGTACTGAAAATCCAAGGCGAAGATAAGGCCAAACAGGTAAGAAACAGCAGATTGCAGGTCTGAAATGTCTTTCAGAACAACTTCCTCCTCCAAAACAACAGCAAAGTTTGTAATGGTAGGCGGTGTGCTAGGGGCGACATCATCCTCGGTTAGAACAAGAATTCCCATTTTCATCCCTCTGGTCTGCTGGAGATGTGTCCTAATAAAACAACAAATACATCATTATCAGCTGATCTCAGTTTTCTATCTTTTTTCCTAGAAAAAACACAACTAATTATATGAAAGAACGGGTTTTAAAGGTGCAAATACAGTTGTCATAAAAACAATTCCAATTTACTCGTCCTCCATGTCGCGCTCTTGTGTGTTTTAGAAGAACATCTTGAGAAAAGTGGGCAAATTTGCAAATTTTACATTGCATGCTGAGCTCTGAAACCAGAAACCCCAGTAAATAAGCTGTATATGTGTTTGTGTGTATTGCTGACCAATGTATGTAATGCTATGGTGTACAGGCAAAGGCCTAGACCAGTATTGCATTTTGACATATTCCTTAGTGCTGCTTACGACTTAAGACTTGTGTTTAATGCTGGAGTGAAATTCGTTTTCTGCGCTTCAACACCACGATCAGGACATTCTGTGTAACAGCAGCTCTTGACATTAATCTAAATATTTAAATATCTGGATGTCCTGTTGTTGCATCATGGGCGATGGGCAAAAATTGATTGCAAATTGTATCATGCCCATTGTAAAAGAAGAGTTTTAAGCGCATTACACCGAGTCTTATACTATTATCTATGCCGAACACGACAGCGTTACGACAAAAGACAATAAACCCATTAAATACAAGACATTTGTAGGGATCCATTGATTTAAAACACACAATTGTGCTTTATATTGGCATTAAAAACTCTAACAAGAGTATATATTTGCATGTCGTGATGTTTTACAAACATTTCAACAATATAATAAATGTAATAAAATGAATAAAGACACTTACTTTGATAAACAATGAAGTTTGGGTTGATTAGTTCGTCATGATCTCCTGCCCGCACATTTTTTCCAATAACTGTGGTAAATAAAGCCATTGCAAACCATGAAGTTAGATTTGCAAGATATAAAACTGGGATTGCGACATATTTTTACCTTGATAAGAACGTTCATGCAGAGCCGGCGCCAGACCATAACTAACTAATCAGCAACAATAACTTGCAAAAACGAGGCATAAAAAACCAATACAGTGCAAGGGCACACACATACAACTAGTACACACTGTCAGCTCATTTACTGTAAAGAAAATCACAAAATAATTACGGTATCCAGCGTTCACAAACGCTTCCACACGGCTCGTGCCAACATTACATTTACGACAGCAAAAAAAAAAAATGCAGAATTAGCTTTTACGCTTACTTAAGCCAGTTTTGATTAATGTACCAACTAGACAAAAAAAGCAAGTTTTTTTTTTTTGCCACCGAACATGCGTGCAGGGTACTGTTTTAATTTTCTTGATTAGGTTGATCGATCATGAGATCATCCACGGCCTGTAGATTTGAAAATTACGCCTTGGCTCCATTAGCCCCAGTTTCCGAGTTTGTGCTAACAGGTGTTTCCGTGATGTCAGATTGAATAGGTGGTGCTGGCTGAGAGGCTGAATGATAGGAGTACATTCTAAACCTGAAGAAGGTCTTGCAGAAGTAGAACCAACGAGCCATTTTCTAATATCTAATATATTAAATGAATTAAAAACTGTAACGCAGCACAACAACCTCTTTGGGTTTGCCCTCCTTAACGCCGGCACTGCGTTCATGCAAACTTGCTTTGAATTAATAAGCTTGACCAGTGACACTACATTTCTTAGTTATGACTTTCAAAACCAGGTCAAAAACAATTGTACATTTTATTGGCATTAAAAACTCCAACATTAGATACATTTGCATGTCGCAAACAATGTTTAATGCTCACACTGATGTTTCACAAACATTACAAACAGTTCAACATTATAAAAAATATAATAAAATGAATAAAGATGCTTACTTTAAACGCTGATGTTTGAAGGGTTGATGAAGCTGTCCTGAAGCTTGACTGATGATCAAAATGGCGCTATCATTTCATGTGCACTCCAACATCTGCACGTTATAGCACGCATGCACCAACCACCAAGCCAACTTGTGTGCTTGTAAACTTATATGTGCATATCCAGTCAACGTTTCAAATTAAGTTGGCCAGACAATTTTTGAACCAACTTATTTCCACTTATTAAGTCAACTTTTTGAGTTTTATTGTCCAGTTAACTAATAGATATAAGTTATTCAAACTTTTCGAAAGTTGGATTTTTTACAGTGCAGGTTGGAGCAGATTTTACTCGAGCTTCAGTGTTTTTCAGACTTCCACCTGTTCCACAGTTCAGCTCTCGACACACCATGTTTACTGTTTCATCATTCATCTGATTGTGACACACATTACCCCAGGTTCCATTGTAGAACACTTCCAGATTCCCCTCACAGCCCCCCGTGAGTCGGATCTCTTTAAACTCTGGTGGGAGAAGGGTGACTTTATCAGAGTATAAATTTCATGTATAAACATTCTTTCTGTTGATATTAAAGTCTCATTTAATTGACATCATTCCACAATTGCATAATCACAAGTTTAATGAACATCTGGTGCATTACTTTATAAACATTACATTTCATTAAACAATAACCATCGTTCTGTTTCACCCTTTGTACCATTCAGAGCTGCTGGGAATCTGATGGGTACTTTCTTCTGGACATACATTCTTGTGGAACAGCACAATGTTGCCTAATTACCAGGGATCAGAAAAAAACTAAGAAATTGGAATCGTCCTCTTTTTAAAGATTACAGCTGAATATACTTTTGAAATGCAGCACAGCACTTTGGAGTCTTACTGTAGGCTTTATAATCTGTATAGTCTTTTAAATACAACAATGTGTCTTCTATGTGGAATCTCAACCATGTGCTTGAATCCTTTAAGACCTCTCAGGCTGCCATTTTGCCACCAGTTCATCTTAAATGCACTGGTGGTCAAATGACTGTAAAGTAACCTGACCATGATCATGACCATGACTATTTCCCTGCCCACTGGAATGAGTGGGTCATCACTGAACACAGAAACTCCTGAGGTGTGTTTGGTTTACATGGAAGTTTGGCTTTGGTTATCAAAATGGCTCTCACACTGGAGGTTCTCTTGGGGCTTTTTATTTTGTATTGAAATGAATCTCTGTGATGGTTGTCTTGCATTCATAGAATCACAGAAATATGCTCACCCAATATTTCTTTAAAAAACTGTTCAAAGGTCCCCATTAAGAACACATGTTGACTGATAGATAATTCTTTAGAACAGTCATCACACTGTACCTGAGCAAAAGGTCGTAAAACCTGACAAAGGTCAGCTGGGTGGACCAGCCCGCAGCATTACAAATGACCAGTAGAGGCTGCCATACCCCGGATGGAATGAGCCTTAACTCTGAAAGGAGTGGGAAGACCAGAGGACTCATAACACAGACAAATTGCATCCACAATCCATCTTCTAAGCGTCTGCTTATTAGCTGGAAAACCTTTCCTATGAGGGCCTGGTTAGGGGCTAGGAAAGGAGCAGGGCAGAAGGGTAAAATATAGCGCTGGCCATGCCATGGGCAAACTTCAGAAGAGACAGAGTCACGGAAAGAGCCTATAGGTCCCCTGCCCTCTTAAGGGAGGAAATTGCCAGAAGAAAAGTGGTCTTAACCGACAGATACCTAAGGGCAACCTCCGCCAAGGGCTCGAAGGATGGCTCAGACAGAGCCACCAGCACAATGGCCAAGTCCCACAAAAGCATGCTCACAAAACACAAAAGGTCGTGTCCCAGTCCTCAGTGAGGGGGTGTTTCCACAGAGACTGCCCCGCCAGCGGGGTACAATAAGCCACGATAGCAGACATGTAAACCTCCAGAGTTGACTGAGCCAATCCTGTGGCAAACTCACAGTTTTGCAGTTTGCAGTTAACTGGGTACAACTAGTGGTGCTCATATACAGAAAACATTTAGTGACATACAACCTCCTTGTAGAGGGAGCTCTGGAATGGAGAATGGTCTCTACTACCTCAGTAGTGAACCAGGGTTCCCCTGCCTGTGAGAGGAGATTACAGTCTGCCCGGCCAACGAGGTGCCACCAGGTGGAGACGAGCTCCTTCCTGGCGGATTCTCTCCAGAACTACAGACATAGCCTTGTGTGTGTGTGTGTGAGAGAGAGAGAGAGAGAGAGAGAGAGAGAGAGAGAGAGAGAGAACATGAGGGGACAGTGCAAATCTCCTGTTGCAAAAAGATCCAACGGGGCTCTGTAATATCTCTGCCATATTTGCTCCACCACTTTGGGGTGGAGACTCCATTCCCCGGGCCTCGGCCCTTGCCTTGAAAGGGCGTCTGCTCTCCAGTTCAACCGGCCCAGGATGTAAACTGCTTGTAATGAGAACACCATAGGAGGATCTACCGTGCCAGCCTGTACAGGGGGCAAGACTGGAGACCCTCCTGGTGGTTGATGTACGAGACCACCGACATGTTGTCCATACAGACCAACACTTGGCGACCTCTCAGGTCACAGTGAAAGTGTTCCAGTGCCAAGAACACGTGCATCATCTCCAGGCAGTTTATGTGCCATGAAAGATGTGACTTGTCCCACTGACCTTGGGCGGAGCCTGGCCTCCCCATCTTCCCCAAAAACTAATCGGGGAACCAGCCTCGTGGCTGGCTTCTGACCCTCTCAAAACAGAAGGGATGTTCATACAGCCAACATCTCAATGTCCAAGCTGCAGACACATTCCTTAATCATGATGTGATCAGAGTTACATCATCTTTTGTTGACAAGAATAACAGCCCCTCCTCTTTTCTACTTACCATTCATAATGCAATCTTTGTCTGCCCTGTGTTGGACAGAAAACTCTACTAACATGACTGCCAGCATGGTGCTGAATGGACAGCGCCACTTCAGCACTTCAGCACCCGTGTTGTGGAAAGCCAGCATCAGATGTCAGAGTAAAGAAAAAGTAAAAGAAGAGCTGTAGCAGCTGCTTGAGGAGAACAAAAAATATCTACTAATACCAGGTGTCTCTCTTTTTCTCTGTATAGACAATGGCAGCAGCAGCAATGAGGGTGACACCATTCTTCAGTCTTGACTCATGAACCTGCACAACCTACACTCTTTAAAATTACCTGAACTTTTAAGATGAAATCCTTCCTCAACCCTTTACATTTACACTCCAACCAAAAATTCTCACTCCCTTCCATTGCTTCACACCATGTATGCCCTGATCAGGCATCACCTGAAGTTGACCATTTGACAACAAGGAGTAACCCAGGAGCTA
This sequence comes from Silurus meridionalis, assembly GCF_014805685.1. Taxonomy (NCBI): domain Eukaryota; kingdom Metazoa; phylum Chordata; class Actinopteri; order Siluriformes; family Siluridae; genus Silurus; species Silurus meridionalis. The sequence continues at coordinate 946,374 of NC_060901.1, forward strand.
GCTGCCAGATACCAGGCGGCCTGCAGCATGGCTGCTACCACCCTCTTACTCCTGTTCAAAAGGTGCAGTGGCTGTTTACGAAGATGTCAACAAACAATGAGACAGAAGTTTTTATGCACTTGTTTGAGCACACTGCTATGTGTAAAAATAGAACCAGACAAGTAATGGCTCCGTTCCTCTCTGGAGAAGTTCAGTTGCCCTTTTATAACATTCCCAAAAAGATACCAGAAATTATGATGCGCTGATGGAGGAGATCTTAGTGTGCTATAGACTATACTTTTTCAATGTGACCTCAAATTTTCATAACTGAACCTACCAATCCGAAAGTGTATAAATGGGGTGCTGCTGCGTACTACAAAGAAAACTGCAGCCTGGAAAACTCAACCATGGAAGTCACAGAGTTCCGAATTTTCTCCCCGACACAGAGAGCAGAGCAATAGCCAGAAGTGGCAGAAACCTGACACATACACATCACCATCCCTTTTTATTGAAGCTTCTCCAGAAGTACGTAGGAAAAGTCTGCAGCTGCTGGTCAGAGGGCGATCAGCTGGTCCTGACTGTAAACAATGGCTGCATGATGATGTTGTCCCCAAGTGGTATATTTTTCCAGAATTAATGCTCAAATAGCCAGTATAATAAATAAAACTCCCCCAAAATTCATTGTTTTAGAGGGACATGACTGCAACAAGTGGATGTCCAAGTCAACTCCTGAACATGACACCTGCACATACTGTATACCTATATGTGTGTGTGTGTGTGTGTGTGTGTGTGTGTGTGTGTGTGTGTGTGTGTGTGTGTTCTGAATTGTTCTGGGTTGAGCTCACATTGGTGCTGGGTTTTGAACTCATAACTGTCTGATCAGTAGATAAATATTTTTCTTTGTTACTGCCTGAGATGTTCTAGAAGGACATTAAGCACAGATTCATCACTACAAGATCCACTCACTCAACTCAAACACACATCATCACATTCTAGTGAAAATAATCAAAGCACTTTTATTTCATTCAATGTATAAAAATAGATGATTGTTACAGAATATGAAAAACAGCAAATTAAAGCATGTAAAATATAAAATATAAACTTTTTCTCATTCTGAAAGCTAAAAAAATCTTATTTGTTGTATATTTGCTTGTACTGTGGTTGTGACAAATCACATCTCGAATCCTGAATCTATAGTTTAATAGGATTTAATATTAAAATGAACCTTCATTCACTCATTTCAAAAGTGAGAATATTGAATTAAAGCTGAGATTATAAAACAAAGTCCTGAGAAGAAGAAAAGAAACGAGAGAATCCTGAATGAAACCTGAGGAACTCCAATGTAAATCTGAGAAAACTTTATAAAACTGTTTCTATATTTACACTAATGACATCTACTAGATCTGACTTGCAGCATATCCAGCTAGCGAATAAACACTGCAATATAGCAGGCTAATCTAATTAGCATGTCAGAGTGTGAATATTTCATAAAGGAATTCTGGAATCAATTAATTTCTATAGTTTGGAGTTAAAAACACAGAATTGAACAGAAATGTAAATGTGTCTTTGTTTGAACTGAATAAAAAAGTATAGTTTTAAGGAATAAAAAGCTTTTTGTTAGTTGTGAAGTGGTTTATAGTCACTAACACATTTCTAAACACACTGAATAAGAAGTTGATGAATGGAAAACATGAAGATGAAAATCAGAGCAGTTTTGATGAAAGAATTGTTGTGATAAATGAGTTGTGGTGTGACAGTGATATTGAAGTTGACTTATAGCATTAAAAGTGTAGGAAAGGAAAAGCTGGAGATTTTGCATGAAGTCATATGAAAGGGGATTGAACTCTCACTACTCTATTTACTAATAACTAGGGGGAGAATCAACACCATTCAGAAAACATGACATTATTGGAAGTAGAATCAAATCATTTTTTGTCTTTGTAAAAGTTGAAATGTAATTTCCTGAGAAAAGGCCTTTGGTGGCGTGTCTCAGTCACATGGTCCCTGTTTTTCTGAGATTTCTCCTCCACCTCATCACATTCTGGAAAAGAAATACATTGAGCTCTTGAATAGATGGTTTGGATTGTAGTCATTGTGATGGAACACCTTCAGAATCCAGTCAATGAGGCACCGTGTAGGAACGTGTTTAAGAAGATTTTTCATCATGTGTAAAAAAGGATCTTTATCAATTCAGCTTTCTTCATATAAACACAGGACATGTGTAGAAGATGGAGAAGGAAATGAGACAGAAATCTAGAACTTCTCTAAACTGTTTCATAAATATGGCTGCACTTGTTCAATGACAGAATGGAGATTATAAAACACAAAGCTGATCTTTATATTATATATGGTCTAGAATAAAGTCTCGCTTTAACTTCACTGCTTTTACACTCATGTACATTAGCAGAATAAACACCTCACTTACTTCCTGTCTCTCCTACATCCTGTTCCTCACTGATCACATCATCATCATCATCTTCATCTTCATCTTCTGGAGTGTGTAGTGAAGAAAGAAATGAAGAAGTAATAAATGACTGTGTGTGTTGCTGTTATAGTAAAATACTGAGTTACAGGGTGGTGTGATGAAGCTGAGTTACTGTTACCACACTAACGTTGATCATTTCACTTTAACTGCACGTCCCCAAGTCTTTTATTCCTCTTATACCAATTTACCAACAATTACACTTTTTCCACACAGGAAACAATTCAATGTGCTCATTTTGATCCATTTATAGTTACAGATGATGTTGTAGTTCTTCAGAAAAACAAGTTCCTTCCTTTTCTCACTTATTTCATAGCAGCTAGAAACAGTGGTTCCCTCATCAGCTTTTCTTTCCTTTTGTATATTTGCAGAAAAAAACTGACCTGTGATGATGTTTGGGTTTGTTTCAGCAGTAACTGCATCATCATAGTTCTCACACACGTCCTCTGTCAGAATGGAGAGATAAAAGCTATTCAATCCACATGAAGGTCATTAATGATCATTTGGATGCTTGTGGATGAAATACGCTCACATTCTTATCATACCTGTCAGTAGAACTGACTTCTGATCAGCTGTAATGGCGTCATCATAATTCTCAGCTTCATCCTCTACACCAAAACACAGAGATTTCAAGCTATTTCAAGTGGACTGAAGTGGCAGTTTGTACACTGTGGATTTGATGACACGATGCAAAAT
>NC_060901.1:954530-967946 GCF_014805685.1 Silurus meridionalis
GTGAGAATATTGAATTAAAGCTGAGATTATAAAACAAAGTCCTGAGAAGAAGAAAAGAAACGAGAGAATCCTGAATGAAACCTGAGGAACTCCAATGTAAATCTGAGAAAACTTTATAAAAACTGTTTCTATATTTACACTAATGACATCTACTAGATCTGACTTGCAGCATATCCAGCTAGCGAATAAACACTGCAATATAGCAGGCTAATCTAATTAGCATGTCAGAGTGTGAATATTTCATAAAGGAATTTTGGAATTGATTTCTATAGTTTGGAGTTAAAAACACAGAATTGAACAGAAATGTAAATGTGTCTTTGTTTGAACTGAATAAAAAGTATAGTTTTAAGGAATAAAAAGCTTTTTGTTAGTTGTGAAGTGGTTTCTAGTCACTAACACATTTCTAAACACACTGAATAAGAAGTTGATGAATGGAAAACATGAAGATGAAAATCAGAGCAGTTTTGATGAAAGAATTGTTGTGATAAATGAGTTGTGGTGTGACAGTGATATTGAAGTTGACTTATAGCATTAAAAGTGTAGGAAAGGAAAAGCTGGAGATTTTGCATGAAGTCATATGAAAGGGGATTGAACTCTCACTACTCTATTTACTAATAACTAGGGGGAGAATCAACACCATTCAGAAAACATGACATTATTGGAAGTAGAATCAAATCATTTTTTGTCTTTGTAAAAGTTGAAATGTAATTTCCTGAGAAAAGGCCTTTGGTGGCGTGTCTCAGTCACATGGTCCCTGTTTTTCTGAGATTTCTCCTCCACCTCATCACATTCTGGAAAAGAAATACATTGAGCTCTTGAATAGATGGTTTGGATTGTAGTCATTGTGATGGAACACCTTCAGAATCCAGTCAATGAGGCACCGTGTAGGAACGTGTTTAAGAAGATTTTTCATCATGTGTAAAAGGATCTTTATCAATTCAGCTTTCTTCATATACACACACACATATACACACACACACACACCAAAACACAGAGATTTCAAGCTATTTCAAGTGGACTGAAGTGGCAGTTTGTACACTGTGGATTTGATGACACGATGCAAAATGACATGGTACATGTCAAAAATCTCAGTCCACACAAAGCAATAAACAAACGTATTTGCAGTGTGTGTGTTTCATTTCTACTGCTTTCTAAAACAAATCCCAAAACAGAAGCACACCATCCACGTTATCAGGGATCGGTCCAGCAGTGACGGCATCATCGTAGTCCTCTGGTGCCTCCACTCTTCCTGTAGCACCTAAATGAAAGAAAAGCAGAGGGTCTGTACAAACAGCTCCATCACATTCTGACCTCATGCTTTAATGTGAACTCACTACATTGATGTGATCAGTTAACAACTGCACCCACTTATGAAGTCACTGGTGTCGATGACATCATCATAATCCTCAGCCTTTTCTCCAATCCCAGACTTTACTGGAAAAGAACAATTTGTTTGTTTTGGCTTTTTATTTCAACACATTTCTACTCAATAAAATCCTGATCCAAAGAAGCTTTGATCCATTTGATAAGAGGGATTTCAGAAGCTTCAAGTAAGATCAGGTTGATTGGGAGATGTGATGTGTCAGCATTAAAACACTGGAGTTCCTGTAATTCTTCTCTACAATACATCAAAATCAGACCTCAGAAAGGACACATTTAGTCATTTCTGATTTGGAATTGCAGTTCTAATATCTTTCAGTTCATGGAGTTCCACAAACTCACACTCTGTTCTTTACCTGAGAGAAGCTCATCATCCACATGCTCATACCCAGAATACTGTTCTTCAGAGAGGAGACTTCCTGTTAGAGGAGAGCAGGAGAGTCATGTGACGTGTTCAGAACAGCAGAACAGATTATCAAACACACACACACACTTGCATCTGCACTACCCCGAGTTTGAATAGATGTTTATCAGCAGAATCGTGTCTCTACACCACATGTACTTTACCTGCACATTTCCTCTCACACACACACACTTGCATCTGCACTACCCCGAGTTTGAATAGATGTTTATCAGCAGAATCGTGTCTCTACACCACATGTACTTTACCTGCACATTTCCTCTCACACACACACACTTGCATCTGCACTACCCCGAGTTTGAATAGATGTTTATCAGCAGAATCGTGTCTCTACACCACATGTACTTTACCTGCACATTTCCTCTCACACACATTTTGTTTATTTTGACTGATTTGTTGTAAAGAAATAAATTCACACTGATTTTGTGTAAAATATAAAATAAGACTTTAATCACTGAGTTTGTACTGAAGTGTGTATTTTGTATTGAGGATTTGATCATTTGCAGGCAGTGAATTTCAGCTCCAAGTTGAAATCGAATACAATAAGTGGGATGTAGAACAGTCCACATATCACTCACCTCTTTGAGTGGAGCTCGTGATTCTTCTAGTGATGTATCTGTGGTTGATCTCCTCATAGACTGCCTCAGGCTGAGTCTTACGCCTCCTCTTAGAGACCACTGGGAGTGGAGATTAATAATCATAATCATAATAATAATAATAATAATAATAATAATAATAATAATAATAAATTTGATATAAAATGTATTTGATGTTGAACAGAAAAGAAAATGTGTGAATGTGCTGTACCTCTCCTGAGCACTCTGTTCTGGTAAAACAGTACCACCAGAAGCACTAAGGCCAGGAAGAGCAGCGTCCCCAACACAAAGAGAACCAGTGGAGGGGTGGATGGAGCTACAGTTGATGTTCCTGTTCTTCTGGCTGAAATGAAATTATAGAAGAGAATCTCCACAGGACAGTGTTTTCATAAAGATGTAGAAAAATGGTGAACAGGAAGATTGTAATATTGTACCTGTTGTGGTGGAGATTGTTGTTGATTTGGTTGTAGAAGTGGTGGATGCAGATACGTCTGTAACAGAAATCCATTTAAAATTGTATGTTTTTAACCCTGGGAGAAAAGTGTAATGAGTGGAGACAGAATGCTGAAAAGTTAGCACACCCCTCTGACCTGCACAGGTGACTCCAGCATGAGAGCAGTCAGTGTGTTTCTTCAGGGAATGATGACAGTCCCACAGGTGAATCTCATCCCCTCGACACTTCACTCTGTTCAGCCAGACAGTCCCTTCACCAGGACCAAACCTATCAGCACTCAGCACCGACCCACAGCCCAGCTGTCTGCACACCACCTGAGCGTTACTGATGTTCCACTGATCATCACAAACGGAGCCCCATGTAGCGTTATGATACACCTCCAACCTCCCAGAGCAGCTTCCCTTTCCTCCACTCAGCCTGAGAGACCAGTGTTCTACATCACACATGAGGAAACACACCAACGCTGAATAACATCTCCAGTCACACACCTCACTACAACACCAACATGATCTGACCATCATCTACTATTTCTTCTGACACTAGTGCAGCTGCACATCACAGGTTTACATTAATTCACACGTATTCATACTTTATTGTTTCCTTGGCAACAGCCCATAACACATTACAGGATGTCCTGATGTAGGAAAACAAGAAATAAAACTCTTTCCTTAACAGATTTAAGAAATGTCCTTACTTGGGCCATGAGTCCCATGAGTATGTAGAGACGTTCCATTTTCTGTATTCAATTCATAAAACAGACTTTATTTCATTCATTTTTAGATTTTGAATTTATATGCAAATTCTATAGAAATGTATAAGAGAAGTAGAGAGTAAATCGTCCTACCTCTACAGATGACATGAACGACCTCATCACGATTATCACAGTTGTTCTGTCCCCAGGGTGAAGATGGACATTTCAACAGATTGGAGTCCTGTTTTCGACATTTCACATGGTCCAGCCAGTTAGGAGCAGATTCTACTCTCGCACTGGATGAGGTCAAATGCTCAAGTGTTCCACAGTTCAGCTCTCGACACACCATATCTGCTGTTTCTAATTCCTGCTCCATCTGATTGTGACACACGTTACCCCAGGTTCCATTGTAGAACACTTCCAGATTCCCCTCACAGCCCCCCGTGAGTCGGATCTCTTTAAACTCTGGTGGGAGAAGGATGATTTATACACTTCTACATATTGAATATATTTAACAGGTTTATTCTCAGTCATCACACTGTACCTGAGCACACGACTCCTACGTCCTCCTGGTGTCCACATTCACCCTCTTCACACAGCTGAAATCTGCAGTTCCACAGGGACGTCTCATTCCCCTCACACTCCACCTCATTCAGCCATATGGACCCAGTTCCAGGACCAAACCAGGCTGGTGTGTGGGTACTGAGGGCCCGTCCACACTGCAGCTGTCTGCACACCACATCTGCATCCTCAATACCCCAAGAGTCATCACACACTGTTCCCCATGAACCACTGTGGAAAACCTCCAGCCTTCCTGCACAGTCTCCTCCAGAACCTAGCAGTCTGATGGACCTGGGGCCTGGGTTAAAAAAAATAATTAAATAAAAAAATAACGAAATAATCTGAGTAAAATCTTTAATCTGTAAAGTTTGAAGACTGATTCAAATTCTTAAATGTCTAACCTGATTGTTGATCATTTGTAGGTGTTGTATTTGTAACTGCTATGGTGCTCACCTGAGCAGGTGATGTACAGATGTTCTTCAGAGGTGCAGTTGACAGCTTGTGCACTGCTGCAGTTCCCCAGATGAGCTTCACTCCCAGAGCAGCTGAAAGCCGTTACACACATGTGTTTGTGTTCAGTGGTGGATGGAGATGAACGGTAGTTCAGCACAGAGCCACAGCCCAGCTGTCTGCAGAGCACAGACGCCTCAGACAGACTCCACGAGTCCAGGAGAACTTTCCTCCAGTCCTGCCTGAAATAAATCTCCACCTCCCCCTGACACTTGCTCCCTCCAGACAACCGCACTCGCCCCTCATGAAACGCCATGGATGATCCTGAAGCAGAAGAACATCACTGAAATATTCTAATGAACACTGACTTTATTCACTAATGTGGTGTACGTGATGTTAATATCTCACCGTTACAGATCACTCCAGCATCGTGTTTATGAGAACATGCAGCTCGACTCCATGATGAGATGCCACATTGTGATAGGTGTGTCTCATTCCCCTGACAATCAAACACATCAGCCCAGATGTGGCCACTCCCCTCCACAAACCAGTCCACCTCCACCACAGCCACAGCACTCCCACAATCCAGCTGTGCACAGAGAACATCTGCAGCTCTCATATCCCAGCCTACAGCACAAACTGTGCCCCACTCACTGAGGTACTGGAGCTCCACTCGACCAGAACAGGAGTCTGATCCGTTCACCAGCCGAGCCTCTGTGTGACCAGAACATACAGCCGAGAGCTCAGTGAAAGAGGAACATCAACAAAGACACCTTAAAGTTTGATTGACAGGAACGTGGTCTCTATTTAAACAGAAGTTCAATCATGATACTTTACCAGAACATATTAATCCCACATCATTGTAATGGGAGCAGTTTGAGTGTTTGAGTGAAGATGATGATGGACAGAGGGTAATTTCTGATTCGGTTCCTCTACACTGAAGCTCCTCTGTCCACACCTGACCCTCCCCTCGACCAAAAGCTGATACCAGCACCTTCACAGGAATCCCACAGTCCAGCTCTCGACACACAACCTCTGCATCCTGCTGGTCAAAGTCACCATCACACACTGTGGACCAGGAACCTCCATGAAGCACCTCCACTCTTCCAGAACATCGATGAGGACCAGCAGTGAGCCTCAAATTTTCACCTGTGTCTATTTAAGTATGTAAATATTCTGCCATTTAAAAAACATATACACTATCATGACAACATTTTAATGCAGCTAAAATATGCTTTAAATGAAATCCAAATGTATCTATATTTTTATTTTTTATTTATTTATTTTTTGGCAGTTTACCTGAGCAGGTGACTCCAGCATCAATAACGTGCACAGACGTGTCCACCTTGTGAGCTACAGTTATTCAGTGTCAGCTCGGATCCTCTACAGTACAAATCATAAATCCAGATTGGTCCTGATCCTGGTCCAAAAGAAGCCCAATATTGGACATCTACAGCTTCTCCACATTGCAGCTCTCTACACACCACTGCAGCATCTTTCATATCCCAGGCTGAACCACACACTGTTCCCCACTGTCCTTCATGAAGAACCTCCACTCTCCCAGTACAGCGACTTCCACCATCCATCAACCTCACACTGTCTGAGAGAGAGAGAGAGAAAGAGAGTGAGAGCCTAAAAAATGAGTGAGTAGCATAAATTTTGTTTGAAATATAACTTATATAAAGAGAGAGACACAGACACACACACACACACACACACACACACACACACACACACATCAAAGTAAAGTTTTCATGACTGACCAGTGTTTACCTTTTGGGTCAATAGCTACATGGGGTCTATGTTCTCTCAGCAGTATCTTGGTGGGGCTGGTATTTTAACTGACAACCATCCATTTAAAATGTAAATATCTTATCCACTGAGCTACCAATTCCACTGCTACCACTGCAGGGCTCAATCAAGTGGCACCACTGAACAAAGGGGAAAATAAAATATGTGCAGTCTAGACAAGTGTACATCTAACGATCAAAACAATGCAAGTTTGAACTTGACCCAGACAAAAGGGTACAAGTTCCAGGACAGCTGTCAAGGCCAGTACCCAGTCCTTGAATGGTTGGGCCCAGGAAACACCTGTTAACAAGCACCCAAATTTTACCCAACATTACCCATTTGAAGAAATGGACTAAACCTGTCACTGTCTTGACAACTTTTTTGTGATCCTTGCTGTTTGGGAAGCCAGGACAGATGCACCTGCTGCAAAACAAGGTCAAGGCCCTGCAAGGGATAGTGTTTTGACAGGGCCACAGGGAGTCCTCAAGGGCTTTGCCCTGCTATTGAGGAGGAAGTCAGTAAAATGTTGCAAGATCCCTGGTCAGCCAGTTTCTATTTGCGTTATGGTGATGTCAAAGCCACAAGTAACTCAACAATTGCTTAGAAACTGACCGCTCTCCTGGATGGATAGACTGGTAGATCACCTGGGAAGAGCCTGCTTCTTATTCACCCTGGATTTAAAAAAGGTGTACTGGCTGGTGTCCCTAACCAGACCAAAGCGTTGTAGCATCTGGGTAAGGGTCAATTAGACTTCATGTCCCTGGCATTCCTTTTAACCCTTGACATCTGCATTTCAATCAAAGGATGAGCACCACGGCTTACACTTTTATTAGGGGTTTTCATACCACAGTGTCATACCCCCACCCCAAAAGACACAAAGCTAGGTAACCTCTTGGCATCCCTGCTTGACTTCACAGGGACCCTCAAACCATAAAACAATCCACTCTTGAAACTCCCAGTAAGCCCCCCCCCACACACACACACCACAAGGGAGCATTCTTTTAGTAATTAAATAATAAAAAAAATGTTCCACATTCCATGACATAGACCTATATCTTCTATTCTCCTTAACTTCTATTTCCTCCTTTAAATAAACCGAGTGTTTAACTCAACAATAGTTACAATTTAAAGGTTTATTAATGTATCTCTGCTTTGATGCTGTTTTTTCGTTTAAGGCTTGATGTCAAAGTTGATATAAGAATTATCTGTTCTTTACTTTCCAAACAAGATTGCATTTTATATACCAGAATATAACATTGTATTACCTTGAATACTCCCGGTATATTAATGTACCTCTGCTTTATTGCTGTCTTGATCACAAAATTATCTGTTCTTTATTTTCCAAACAAGGGTGCACTTTGTATCATCACGAAATGTAGCATACTGTCTTAATACACTTTGGATAAAACTTTATAGGTTTTCCAAAGAAGTATAAACAGGTGCACAAACCCCCACAAATGCATGAACAGATGAAGTTTCTCTCTCTAAAAAATTAGGCCTAGCATTGGCCATTCCACCAAAGATGGGTGTGGCAAAATATCCCAAACACCACTAATTGTTGCTCAGAACGGTGCAGAACGGCTCAGAACCTCTCCGAGACGGAACTCAAAACCCTTTTGAGATCTTCAGGCAAGCTTTACCTTTAAGAACTTTTCCTGCTCTGATCTTCAGGAGAACCTGGAAGAACATCTGACTCCCTCCTAACAGACTCTTCAAAAGATTCCTTTGTCTACCGCATCTGGACTCTTGTGCAACAAACCAATAAAAGTAACCGTTTTACCAACCAGTCTAAATGCGTATTTAAGCTCGAGCCCATTAATATTAAGGTGAATTTGAATTTCTTGATGATTTTCGTTTAGGCTGTAGTTATTTTTATAGATTAGGCTTGCAATTCCTTTTCTTTCTTTCTCTCTCTTTCTTTTTTTTTTTTTTGTATGTTTGTGTAGTTAGTTCTATGTTGTGTTTGTCTTATTCATTAAACGCTGTATTTGTCATAAGTGATGTTTTTGTCTTTGTGATTGCCCATTTGTCTCTGAGTGCCGCTCACATTTAGAAGTTCCTACAATAGTTGATCTTAAACTACATTCTCTATTAATTGTACGGTGTAAAGTAATGGGGTCACGTCTTTCTTGGCTGGGGAGATACCCTTTTATAGAATTAATATAAGATTATACTGTTTGTTTGGCGGACTAACAGACCAAAGTGTTGTAGCATCTGGGTAAGGGTCAATTAGACTTCATGTCCCTGGCATTCCTTTTAACCCTTGACATCTGCATTTCAATCAAAGGATGAGCACCACGGCTTACACTTTTATTAGGGGTTTTCATACCACAGTGTCATACCCCCACCCCAAAAGACACAAAGCTAGGTAACCTCTTGGCATCCCTGCTTGACTTCACAGGGACCCTCAAACCATAAAACAATCCACTCTTGAAACTCCCAGTAAGCCCCCCACACACACACCACAAGGGAGCATTCTTTTAGTAATTAAATAATAAAAAATGTTCCACATTCCATGACATAGACCTATATCTTCTATTCTCCTTAACTTCTATTTCCTCCTTTAAATAAACCGAGTGTTTAACTCAACAATAGTTACAATTTAAAGGTTTATTAATGTATCTCTGCTTTGATGCTGTTTTTTCGTTTAAGGCTTGATGTCAAAGTTGATATAAGAATTATCTGTTCTTTACTTTCCAAACAAGATTGCATTTTATATACCAGAATATAACATTGTATTACCTTGAATACTCGGTATATTAATGTACCTCTGCTTTATTGCTGTCTTGATCACAAAATTATCTGTTCTTTATTTTCCAAACAAGGGTGCACTTTGTATCATCACGAAATGTAGCATACTGTCTTAATACACTTTGGATAAAACTTTATAGGTTTTCCAAAGAAGTATAAACAGGTGCACAAACCCCACAAATGCATGAACAGATGAAGTTTCTCTCTAAAAATTAGGCCTAGCATTGGCCATTCCACCAAAGATGGGTGTGGCAAAATATCCCAAACACCACTAATTGTTGCTCAGAACGGTGCAGAACGGCTCAGAACCTCTCCGAGACGGAACTCAAAACCCTTTTGAGATCTTCAGGCAAGCTTTACCTTTAAGAACTTTTCCTGCTCTGATCTTCAGGAGAACCTGGAAGAACATCTGACTCCCTCCTAACAGACTCTTCAAAAGATTCCTTTGTCTACCGCATCTGGACTCTTGTGCAACAAACCAATAAAAGTAACCGTTTTACCAACCAGTCTAAATGCGTATTTAAGCTCGAGCCCATTAATATTAAGGTGAATTTGAATTTCTTGATGATTTTCGTTTAGGCTGTAGTTATTTTTATAGATTAGGCTTGCAATTCCTTTTCTTTCTTTCTCTCTCTTTCTTTTTTTTTTTTTTGTATGTTTGTGTAGTTAGTTCTATGTTGTGTTTGTCTTATTCATTAAACGCTGTATTTGTCATAAGTGATGTTTTTGTCTTTGTGATTGCCCATTTGTCTCTGAGTGCCGCTCACATTTAGAAGTTCCTACAATAGTTGATCTTAAACTACATTCTCTATTAATTGTACGGTGTAAAGTAATGGGGGTCACGTCTTTCTTGGCTGGGGAGATACCCCTTTTATAGAATTAATATAAGATTATACTGTTTGTTTGGCGGACGAACAGACCAAATAAGTGTAACGTTAATTAAATTACAGTCAATTCAACAACTTAATTTAAATATTTAGGAGTACTTATAACCTGTTATGATTATGTATAAATATTTCCCTTTTTGCAAGCTAAATTCGCTACAGCGGTTAGCACCCCCAGTGGCCAATTGCAACAACAGTTTGTTCCTTTCTGACTCCACAGACCACCCACAACATTTCAGCAGCTTGTGCCCTAAGCCCACAACAGCTGTTTGCAGCCACTAATCACAATGACATTGTGATCCTCTAAAACACATCATAGGACCACTGCACCACTTCAGGGAAGACCTCCCAGAAAGTCTGGTCTAATGAAAAACCCACCAATGTGTCAGCTAGGACTAAGCAAGGCACAGTACCAGGGGTAATGCATTGGCTCAGTCCTGTGATGCCACAGCAGAAGACAATTTAAGCAGTCAGCGAGTACAAGTCTTTCGTTTTGGTGTTGTCAGAGTATTATCCCTATATTATATTAGATATTATACTAAAAGAGAAAAGCCAGAGAGAAAACACAGCTCAGAAAACTCAGACTTTGATCTTGATTTCTTAGTCAACATGAAGACATCAAGAGCTGGACACTGTGCTATCACAAACTTTCATGCGAGAGAAATATTCTATGCTAAAAATTGATGCCACCAAACAGTGGTATACTGTCACAAAACAAGAAACTCTTGCCATAAAATAGGCTAATCATCAAGGTACATTACTTCACTCAGGTCCTAAACACCTAACAACACTGTAAGTCAAAAGCTGAGGACTTCTCATTCCAGGTCAGGCACCAAACAGGGGCCCCACAACAACAACACTGGTAGACTCTCAATACAAAACAAATCTGAGGATCTGAGGAGGTACAGTGACTGTGTGCCTTCAGAACCAAACATACCAAATTAGTCCCTACTGATTACTCTACCAAGCACATTTAAGATCTCTGTGTTTTCAAATGTTCAACCTCTATTGTGTCAACGTTCGGCTGGACTTTAGAGCAAGTTGTTACCATTGCTATAATAGTAGTGTGTTAGCAGTAACAGCACATCTTTTCTTTTTCGCTGTCAAAAAATCAGGGACACAAAATCAATTATTTATATATTTATGACTGTGTTCATGATTGAAATTACTACTATTATTACTACTATAATTTGTTCTGTTACTACTATTATCATCATACCTGTCCTTAAAACTGTCTTCTGATCAGCTGTTATGGAATCTTCATAATTATCAGCTTCATTCCCTACAATAAAACACACATTTGAATTCATAATTTAACCTTAAAGTACAAAAAAAAAAAAAAAAAAAAGACAAATTTGCCCTTGAGTATCTTGTGAATTTATAGAATGGTATAGAAATAAATTAAACTATATTTATGATGATGATGATGATGATTATTATTATTATTATTACTATCTGGGAGAATTACACCCTAATGTCAAGTCAAGTTTATAGTCTCAAAGCAGCTTTACAGAATTTAAGAGTTAAGGTAAATGATGTGATAGGGGAGGTGGTAGCTCAGGGGGAGGTGGTAGCTCAGTGGTGAAGGCATTTGACTTTGGATCGGAAGGTCACAAGTTCAAATCCCACCACCACCAAGCTGCCACTGCTGGGCCGTTGAGCAAAGCCCTAAAACCATCCCTGTTTAGTCGCTCTGGATAAGGCCGTCTGCCAAATGCCACAAATGTAAATGTGTATTTTTCCCTGATGAGCATCATGGCGACTGTGACTCTTTCTGCCCACTGATCACAATCCTAACATATCTGCTTTCTTTATAGTTCGGATGGTGTGGACAATGACACATGTTTTTGTTATAATGCACATATAAACTTTTAAATAACAACTATTAAATAAAACTATTAGACTATTATATCTTTGTGTCACTTGGCAATACTCCCTGAAACATCCAGGAGGAAGTGTGTGTGAGAGTAAAGGTGTCTCTTCTATATTTAACATCAAACATATTTGAAATTTTTTTTACAAAATTTCAATAATAATTATTATTGTTGTTATTATTAATATTACTTTTTTATTTATATTGGCATTTAGATTTCCTCTAGAGCTGATCTTAATCAATACTGCCGAGTCACTGTATCCAACACTGTGCCTTGTTAATTAAAGTTGTCTTTATAATTTTTTTAGAACAAAATCATAACATGTAGTAAACATGATATTTTTAAAGACATTTTATATCTTATGATTTAAAGCAGTTTACCCGAGCAGGTGACTCCAGCATCACCACCATGATCACAAGGATTCACTCCCCATTCTGCTGATCTACAGTTCTTCAGTGTCGACTCTGATCCACTACAGCCCACATCAAACATCCAGACTGGTCCTGATCCTTCTCCAAAGTGAGAAAAATATCGAATGTTTACAGGCTCCCCACAATGCAACTCTCTACACACCACTGCAGCATCAACCATGTCCCAGTTAATATGACACACTGTTCCCCACTGTTCTTCATGAAGAACCTCCACTCTCCCAGCACAGCGACTTCCACCATCCACCAACCTCACACTGTCTGAGAGAGAGAATTTATTACACACACACACACACACACACACACACACACACACACACACACAATAAATGATGTGTAAACTCTAAAGATGAATCTGGAGCTGATTGTATAAGTGAGTGGTGAGAAAAAGCCCTGAGGATGATGTGTGTACGCTCATGTACAGCTTTTTCAATTCCATACAAATCAAACACTTTGACTGTTTCTAAAGTTGCCATCAGTCCAGGAACATTTCTCCCATTTGCTGATGAAAAATGGTGTGTAGTGTTCAAGTGAGAAGTGTGTGATGTTTTAGTGTGAAGAATCAGTGTGTACTTACCAGCTGCTGTGAGTGTGAGTGTGGATGAGAGAAGAAGAAAAGTCAGACACATTTCCATCTCCTCCTCGTTCTACACCATGTGTTCATCTCCACTGCCCAGAGAGACTGAGAGAAGTGTGTCCCCTCACTCAGCCCCCTACAGAGAGAGAGAGAGAGAGAGAGAGACACCAATCACACTCACTGTTACCTTATTAGAAAGACGAGAGGAAATCATCACACAGCCTCAATAACAAATCAGACGAGGCGCCTTTCACTTTCTCCATATATATCAAAAGAACATCAGCTGATCAACAGAGCTCCACCTCCCGTCTCTGAGGCGTGAGTGATGAACAGATCTCCACCTCCCGTCTCTGAGGCGTGGAGTGATGAACAGATCTCCACCTCCCGTCTCTGAGGCGTGAGAGTGATGAACAGATCTCCACCTCCGTCTCTGAGGCGTGGGAGTGATGAACAGATCTCCACCTCCGTCTCTGAGGCGTGGGAGTGATGAACAGATCTCCACCTCCCGTCTCTGAGGCGTGGGAGTGATGAACAGATCTCCACCTCCCGTCTCTGAGG
>NC_060901.1:970546-1009484 GCF_014805685.1 Silurus meridionalis
TGTGTGTGTGTGAGTGTGTGTGTGTCTGTGTGTGTGTGTCTGTGTGTGTGTGTGTCTGTGTGTGTGTGTGTGTGTGTGTGTGTGTGTGTGTGTGTGTGTGTGTGTGAAGTTCTGAATTGTTCTGGGTTGAGCTCACGTTGGTGCTGGGTTTTGAACTCATAACCTTCTGATCAGTAGATAAATATATTTCTTTGTTACTGCCTGAGATGTTCTAGAAGGACATTAAGCACAGATTCATCACTACAAGATCCACTCACTCAACTCAAACACACATCATCACATTCTAGTGAAAATAATCAAAGCACTTTTATTTCATTCAATGTATAAAAATAGATGATTGTTACAGAATATGAAAAACAGCAAATTAAAGCATGAAAAATATAAAATATAAACTTTTTCTCATTCTGAAAGATAAAAAAATCTTATTTGTTGTATATTTGCTTGTACTGTGGTTGTGGCCAAATAACATCTTGAATCCTGAATCTATAGTTTAATAGGATTTAATATTAAAATGAACCTTCATTCACTCATTTCAAAAGTGAGAATATTGAATTAAAGCTGAGATTATAAAACAAAGTCCTGAGAAGATGAAAAGAAACGAGAGAATCCTGAATGAAACCTGAGGAACTCCAATGTAAATCTGAGAAAACTTTATAAAAACTGTTTCTATATTTACACTAATGACATGTACTAGATCTGACTTGCAGCATATCCAGCTAGCGAATAAACACTGCAATATAGCAGGCTAATCTAATTAGCATGTCATAGTGTGAATATTTCATAAAGGAATTCTGGAATTGAATTCTGTAGTTTGCACTTAAAAACACAGAATTGTAAATGTGTCTTTGTTTGACCTGAATAAAAAAGTATAGTTTTAAGGAATAAAAAGCTTTTTGTTAGTTGTGAAGTGGTTTATAGTCACTAACACATTTCTAAACACACTGAATAAGAAGTTGATGAATGGAAAACATGAAGATGAAAATCAGAGCAGTTTTGATGAAAGAATTGTTGTGATAAATGAGTTGTGGTGTGACAGTGATATTGAAGTTGACTTATAGCATTAAAAGTGTAGGAAAGGAAAAGCTGGAGATTTTGCATGAAGTCATATGAAAGGGGATTGAACTCTCACTACTCTATTTACTAATAACTAGGGGGAGAATCAACACCATTCAGAAACAGAATCAACACCATTATATAGGGTGGTGGTTGATGAGTGCCAGGTGCAGGTGGTTAGTAGGATGGAGTGCTACTTGGAGTGATAGTTGGGATAGTCGACACCCATTCCTCTGGGCCATATCCCTACCAGTCCACTAGGTACTCCAGGCCCCTGCCCCAATGACGAGAATTCAGCACCTCCCGCACCGAGTAGACTGAGGGCTGGTCCAATACTTCCAGTGGAGGAGGCCCTGCAGCCACACCGGGGTGTTGAGTGGTCGATGGGGTGTATGGCTTGAGAAGCGACACGTGGAACATGGGGTGAATTCGATACCGCGGGTGGAGTTCCAGCCCATAAGCCGCCTCGTTGATTTGCCGCTTGATCCAGAAGGGCCGAATGTACCGGGGGCTCAGCTTTCAGCAGGGGAACTGCAGCTGGAGATCGTTGGTGGACAACCAGACCAAGTCCCCAGGCCTGTAGGATGGAGCCTCCAACCTCAACCTCCAGTGTGCATCCGCATGTCATCGGGTCTCTCTCAAAGCCCTGCGCAGTTGAGTGTGTATAGCCTCCCACGTCCTGACACTCTCCCGGAACCAGTGGTCCACCACGGGCATGTGGGAAGGTTCATCTGACAATGGGAACAGCGGGGGTTGAAACCCTAACACGCATTGGAATGGCATGAGTCCAGTGGTGTCCTGGCGCAATGAATTCTGCACAAATTCAGCCCAGGGCAGAAACCGGCTCCACACCACCTGGTCCTTATGGCAATAAATCCTTTAACACTGTGTGTGAGACCAAAGTTGAGGAAGACATGCTGGAAGAGAGCTTTTGCGGTTTCCAGGGCTGTGGGAAGGCCTCAAAGAGTAAGTCTGTCACAAAGTCGATGCCTATGTGTGACCGTGGTCATGTAGGCAGAGGGATGAGTTTGCCCACGGGTAAGTGCCGGGGGGTCTTCAAGATGGCACAGATGTTGCAGCCCTGGACGAATTCCGCCACTGTCCTGCTCATCCCTGGCCACCAGTATTGCGAAGAGGTCAAGCAGGACACTGGGCCATGCGATGTCCCCTCTACACAGTAGAGGCATGCTCTGGCCGCCCACCGACGTTCCCTTTCCTGCTGAGACAATCGCTGTGATACGAGCTGCATCATTTTGGGTTCAGGAGCTGATGACACTGCCAAGGCTTGGGCTGGTTCAGCCTCTGGGGTCCTGCAGGCCATAAGGTGCTGGGAGACATGAATGGATCTCTGGATGAAAGCTTCCAGCCCCAGAGTGTCATCATAGGTGGCCATTGCTAACCGGAGTTCCTGATTCAGCCCCATACGATATGTTCCCAGCAGCGCTGTCTCATTCCAAACACTGGTGGCTGTCAGAGTGCAGAAAAGGACGCTGTAATCCACGATGCTATCTGCCCCCTGGCGGAGGTTGAGGAGCTGGTGGGCGGTCGAGGTGTCCCCGGGGGCAGTGCTAAATACCTTTCTGAAGTGCCTCGTAAAGGCGGCGTATGACGTCACAGCCAGGCTCACCGTGCTCCAGAGCACTCTCGCCCATGCTAGCGCTCCTCCAGTGAGCAAGGAAATCCAGAATGTGACCTTTGAGGTTGCATCTTAATATAGAGAAAGGTACCTGGTGCAGAAAGCTGTGACATTTGGCCGCGTTTCCGGAAAAAGTGGCTGGGAGAGCCATCGGTGGTGAAGCTTGGCTAGCGGCAAATGCCTCCCGGACCGCGGCGGTAAGCTCCTTCACGAACTCTGACGAGGCAGCGGGCTGTGAATCTATGACGAGGTATCGCTGGTTCTTTACTCGTGTTTTCTGTTTTCCCTCGGTTTCTTCTGTCAGGCGGAAGAACTTGCTGGAAACCAAAGTGCAACAAACAAAGGTTTTAATAAAAAGCAAAAGAGGCAAAGGGCAGAAAACGGCGAACCAAACAGAAACTACAGGTTTGACTAAACCTAGTGAATGCAAAGAACAGAGAGTTTTTAGGACGTATAAAGTCCAGCAAACAACAGTAATCTAAAACAGAACAGGATATCTGTAGCTTGGGTACTCCGATGTGGTTCTTCAGCCTAAACTGTAGACAAACTGAGGTTGTGCCAGCTCCAGTCGTGCCCCACCTCATTAAGATTATGGACCTTTAAAGAAGTAGATGCCCACAAACATCCCTTACCATCTAGAGATGTGCCAACACATTTGGATTCCACTTCATGTAGAGTTTAGACCAGGGATAGGCAAACATTTTGACTCACGGGCCACAATGGGTTTCTAAAATTTGACAGAGGGCGGGTCATATATATATATATATATATATATATATATATATATATATATATATATATATATATACATATACATACACACACACACACACACACACACACACACATAAACACACATACATACATATAAAACATTAGAGATTTGGCAAATTCAGTTTCATCAAGTGCCAAAAGATCAACAATTTGTTGAGCTTTTTTTTTTGCCAATGCATCAATAAACACAGCAGAAAAACTCAAGTTCAGTTTCAGTAGGAACAGTGTTGTTGAACTCCTTATTTTGCCAGTTCATCAATGTCTGGAGTATGTTTTGTTGTGGTAATTCTCAGGATAGATCCGAGGTGTTTGTCAGAAACTGTCGCAGTTTTTATAGAGTATCAGAGTATCTATTAAGCTCTCTTAAGAGAAGAAGAGAGTATTGCACGCAAACAACGTCAATTGAGCTGAAGTGCGACATCTTTAGGGAAACATGGGCATTACAGGGGAAAGGTAAAGGTACTTATCATTTCTAATGCAATCCTCGTTTGCCCTGTGATGGACGGAAAACACTCCTAACATGACTGCCAGCATGGTGCTGAATGGACAGCGCCACTTCAGCACTCGTGTTGTGGAAAGCCAGCAGCTTATCACCATTGTTGAGAAATTGTCAGAGAATAAAAGAAGAGTTGTAGCAGCTGCTTGAGGAGAACAAAAAATATCTACTAATGCCAGATGTCTCTTTTTCTGTCTGTACAGACAATAGCATTAGCAGCAATGAGGGTGACATCACTCTTCATTCTCAACTCCAGCATTATCATGAACCAGCACAACCATCAATCTTTAAAAATACCTAAACCTTTAAGACGAAATCCTTCCTCAACCCTTTACATTTACACTCTAACCAAAAATCCTCACTCCCTTCCCTTGCTTCACACCATGAATGCCCTGATCAGAAATCACCTGAAGTTGATCATCTGACACCATGGAGTAACCCAGGAGCTAGCTGCCAGACTTCAGGAGGCCTGCACCATGGCTGCTACCACCCCCTTAACCTGGCCCAAGAGCTGCAGTGGTTGTTCTCCAAGATGTCAACAAACAATGAGACAGAAGTTTTTCTGCACATTACTATGTGGGAGAATTGGCCCAAACAAGACTAAGCACAACTAATCGCTCTGTTCCTCTCTGGAGAAATTTTATAACGTTATGGCCTTTTATAACGATCCCAAAGAAGATACCAGAAATTATGAAGAGGAGGAGATCTTAGTGTGCTATAGGCTATACTTTACGAATGTGACCTCAGAGTTTCATAATTGGACCTAAAAAAACAAAAAAGCATAAATGGGGGTGCTGCTGCACGCTACAAAGAAATGGCTGCAGCCTGGAAAACTCAACCATGGAAGTCACAGAGTTCCGAATTTTCTTCCCAACACAGTGAGCAGAGCAATAGCCAGGAGCGGCAGAAACCTGACACATACACATCACCATCCCTTCCTATTGGAGATGGCAAGGCATCCAGGCCATCAGTAATTACAAATACTCCCACTCCACCCCCGCTGCCACTGATGTCCTCTTCTTGAATAAGCTTAATGACTTTTATGCTCGTTTTGAGAGAGACAACAAAGAAACTGCCACCAAGCTCAAACTCTTGGCTGATCCTGATCACTCTCCAATCACACTCTCCTCCACAGATGTCTGCAACGCACTGTGCCGGATCAGCGCACACAAAGCCGCTGGACCAGACAATATCCCTGGACGCGTACTCAGGGCATGTGCTGAGCAGCTCGCTGGGGTCCTTAATGACATCTTCAACCTGTCTCTTGCCCAAGCAGCTGTTCCCACTTGCTTTAAATGTACCTCCATTGTGCCAGTGCCTAAACACTCTAACCCAACGTGCCTGAACGACTACCGCCCTGTAGCACTGACACCCATTGTCATGAAGTGCTTTGAGCGGCTGGTCCTGGCACACCCGAAGGACTCTCTGCCAACCACACTAGACTCTCACCAGTTTGCCTACCGGAGCAATAGAAGCACAGAAGATGCAGTTTCCATGGCACTGCACTCTGTGCTCACACACTTGGACAATAAGAACACTTACGCATGTATGCTGTTTGTTGACTTCAGCTCAGCATTTAATACAATCATTCCATCCAAGTTAACAACCAAACTTGTAGATCTGGGCATTAACACCTGCAACTGGATCTTGGACTTTCTGACCAACAGACCCCAGCAGGTCCGATCTGGCGCTATCTGCTCCAACACCATCACACTCAACACTTGTGTACAACAGGGCTGTGTGCTGAGCCCCTTCCTCTACTCCCTCTTCTGACTGCAGGCCTTTGAATGGATCTAGCTCCATCATCAAGTTTGCAGATGACACTACCGTGATCGGTCTCATCACCAACAATGATGAGACTGCCTACAGGGAGGAGATCCAGCACCTAGCCACATGGTGCAACAACAACAACCTTCTCCTTAACACCTCCAAGACAAAGGAGCTCATTGTTGACTTCAAGAAGGAGACAAGAGGCACACACTATACCACCCACATCAATGGGATGACCGTTGAACGCTTCTCCAGTTTCAAGTTCCTGGGGATCCACATCTCGGCGGACCTGTCCTATACCACCAACACCTCCAGCCTGGTCAAAGAAGGTTTACCAGCGCCTCTTTTTCCTGAGGACACATTTAAGAAAGATCAGCTCTCCTCGGGTATAACCTTGTGAACTTCTACCACTGCGCAGTAGAAAGCATCCTGACCAGCTGTGTCACTGTCTGGTATGGGAGCTGCACTGTTGCAGAGCGTAAGGCACTGCAGCGGGTGGTGAAAACTGCCCAGCACATCACAGAGACTCCACTCCCAGCCATGGAGGACATCCAGAAGAAACGCTGTCTGCATCGAGCTCGCAGCATTCTTAAGGACTCCTCTCATCCCGCCCATAGACTGTTTATTTTTCTGCCCTCTGGCAGGCGTTTCAGGTGCCTCCGGACCAGGACCAGCCGACTAAAGAACAGCTTTTTTCCTAGAGCTGTCTCTTTACTGAACTCTGCCACTCGCTGACACACGACCACATTTTCACCCACACCTCACACTTCGTTATTTCGCTAATAGACTGTCTGCACAAAAACTCATGCTCACTTAGACACTTGCTCATTTCTCACCTCACACTTTGTTATTGCACTAATGGACTGTTTACACAAAACTATGCTCATTTGCACACCTACTCTTGTTACACAAACTGTTACACAAAACTGTGACTGTTACAGAAAACATTGCTCATTTGCACACTACTCTCTTAGCATTGCTGCTCACCACTAATTTATTACCAATGTATATATACCCGTTCTTCTGTTTATAGTAATATATTATGTTCACCGTTCACATCCTTTTGTAAATCTCTGTTTATAGCAATAGGCATCTGTAAATCATGTTCATAGTACATATATACTCATCTGTACATTATTGTTTATAGTACATATCTATCCACCTGTATATTATATTCATAATACACATATATTCATCTGTATATTCATAGTAGATATATATCTGTAATTTACCTTTTTATATTTCTATATTCAATTA
This sequence comes from Silurus meridionalis, assembly GCF_014805685.1. Taxonomy (NCBI): domain Eukaryota; kingdom Metazoa; phylum Chordata; class Actinopteri; order Siluriformes; family Siluridae; genus Silurus; species Silurus meridionalis. The sequence goes on from NC_060901.1 coordinate 977,533, forward strand.
TATTTAACCTATGTAAATCATGTAACTCTGTATATCCTGCACTTGCTGTTATTGCACTCTGGTTAGACCCAAACTGCATTTCGTTGCCTTGTACTTGTACATGTGTAATGACAATAAAGTTGAATCTGATCTAATCTAATCTTCTCCAGAAGTAAATGGGAAAAGACTGCAGCTGCTGGTCAGAGGGAGATCAGCTGGTCCTGACTGTAAACAATAGCTGCATGATGATGTTGTCCTCAAGTGGTATATTTTTCAAGATTTAGTGCTCCAAAAGCCAGTATAATAAATAAAACTCTCCCAAAAGTCATTGTTTTAGAGGGACATGACTTACAGAGTCTAACTAGTTATTTATCTGATAAAAAAGATTTGAAAAGCAATTATTACAGAACAGTTAAAAAGATAACATGAGCAACTGCAACAAGTGGACGTCCAAGTCGACTCCTGAACATGACACCTGCACATACTGTATACCTGTGTGTGTGTGTGTGTGTGTGTGTGTGTTGTGTGTGTGTGTGTGTGTGTGTATGTGTGTGTGTGTGTGTGTATATATATATGTGTGTATATGTGTGTGTGTGTATGTGTGTGTGTGTGTGTGTGTGTGTGTGAAGTTCTGAATTGTTCTGGTTTGAGCTCACGTTGGTGCTGGGTTTTGAAATCATAACCGTCTGATCAGTAGATAAATATTTTTCTTTGTTACTGCCTGAGATGTTCTAGAAGGACATTAAGCACAGATTCATCACTACAAGATCCACTCACTCAACTCAAACACACATCATCACATTCTAGTGAAAATAATCAAAGCACTTTTATTTCATTCAATGTATAAAAATAGATGATTGTTACAGAATATGAAAAACAGCAAATTAAAGCATGAAAAATATAAAATATAAACTTTTTCTCATTCTGAAAGATAAAAAAATCTTATTTGTTGTATATTTGCTTGTACTGTGGTTGTGACAAATAACATCTCGAATCCTGAATCTATAGTTTAATAGGATTTAATATTAAAATGAACCTTCATTCACTCATTTCAAAAGTGAGAATATTGAATTAAAGCTGAGATTATAAAACAAAGTCCTGAGAAGAAGAAAAGAAACGAGAGAATCCTGAATGAAACCTGAGGAACTCCAATGTAAATCTGAGAAAACTTTATAAAACTGTTTCTATATTTACACTAATGACATCTACTAGATCTGACTTGCAGCATATCCAGCTAGCGAATAAACACTGCAATATAGCAGGCTAATCTAATTAGCATGTCATAGTGTGTATATTTCATAAAGGAATTCAATAGTAATAAAATTTGTAGTTAAAAACACAGAATTGAACAGAAATGTAAATGTGTCTTTGTTTGAACTGAATAAAAAAGTATAGTTTTAAGGAATAAAAAGCTTTTGTTAGTTGTGAAGTGGTTTATAGTCACTAACACGTTTCTAAACACACTGAATAAGAAGTTGATGAATGGAAAACATGAAGATGAAAATCAGAGCAGTTTTGATGAAAGAATTGTTGTGATAAATTAGTTGTGGTGTGACAGTGATATTGAAGTTGACTTATAGCATTAAAAGTGTAGGAAAGGAAAAGCTGGAGATTTTGCATGAAGTCATATGAAAGGGATTGAACTCTCACTACTCTATTTACTAATAACTAGGGGGAGAATCAACACCATTCAGAAAACATGACATTATTGGAAGTAGAATCAAATCATTTTTTGTCTTTGTAAAAGTTGAAATGTAATTTCCTGAGAAAAGGCCTTTGGTGGCGTGTCTCAGTCACATGGTCCCTGTTTTTCTGAGATTTCTCCTCCACCTCATCACATTCTGGAAAAGAAATACATTGAGCTCTTGAATAGATGGTTTGGATTGTAGTCATTGTGATGGAACACCTTCAGAATCCAGTCAATGAGGCACCGTGTAGGAACGTGTTTAAGAAGATTTTTCATCATGTGTAAAAAAGGATCTTTATCAATTCAGCTTTCTTCATATAAACACAGGACATGTGTAGAAGATGGAGAAGGAAATGAGACAGAAATCTAGAACTTCTCTAAACTGTTTCATAAATATGGCTGCACTTGTTCAATGACAGAATGGAGATTATAAAACACAAAGCTGATCTTTATATTATATATGGTCTAGAATAAAGTCTCGCTTTAACTTCACTGCTTTTACACTCATGTACATTAGCAGAATAAACACCTCACTTACTTCCTGTCTCTCCTACATCCTGTTCCTCACTGATGATGACATCATCATCATCTTCATCTTCATCTTCTGGAGTGTGTAGTGAAGAAAGAAATGAAGAAGTAATAAATGACTGTGTGTGTTGCTGTTATAGTAAAATACTGAGTTACAGGGTGGTGTGATGAAGCTGAGTTACTGTTACCACACTAACGTTGATCATTTCACTTTAACTGCACGTCCCCAAGTCTTTTATTCCTCTTATACCAATTTACCAACAATTACACTTTTTCCACACAGGAAACAATTCAATGTGCTCATTTTGATCCATTTATAGTTACAGATGATGTTGTAGTTCTTCAGAAAAACAAGTTCCTTCCTTTTCTCACTTATTTCATAGCAGCTAGAAACAGTGGTTCCCTCATCAGCTTTTCTTTCCTTTTGTATATTTGCAGAAAAAAACTGACCTGTGATGATGTTTGGGTTTGTTTCAGCAGTAACTGCATCATCATAGTTCTCACACACGTCCTCTGTCAGAATGGAGAGATAAAAGCTATTCAATCCACATGAAGGTCATTAATGATCATTTGGATGCTTGTGGATGAAATACGCTCACATTCTTATCATACCTGTCAGTAGAACTGACTTCTGATCAGCTGTAATGGCGTCATCATAATTCTCAGCTTCATCCTCTACACCAAAACACAGAGATTTCAAGCTATTTCAAGTGGACTGAAGTGGCAGTTTGTACACTGTGGATTTGATGACACGATGCAAAATGACATGGTACATGTCAAAAATCTCAGTCCACACAAAGCAATAAACAAACGTATTTGCAGTGTGTGTGATTCATTTCTACTGCTTTCTAAAACAAATCCCAAAACAGAAGCACACCATCCACGTTATCAGGGATCGGTCCAGCAGTGACGGCATCATCGTAGTCCTCTGGTGCCTCGACTCTTCCTGTAGCACCTAAATGAAAGAAAAGCAGAGGGTCTGTACAAACAGCTCCATCACATTCTGACCTCATGCTTTAATGTGAACTCACTACATTGATGTGATCAGTTAACAACTGCACCCACTTATGAAGTCACTGGTGTCGATGACATCATCATAATCCTCAGCCTTTTCTCCAATCCCAGACTTTACTGGAAAAAGAACAATTTGTTTGTTTTGGCTTTTTATTTCAACACATTTCTACTCAATAAAATCCTGATCCAAAGAAGCTTTGATCCATTTGATAAGAGGGATTTCAGAAGCTTCAAGTAAGATCAGGTTGATTGGGAGATGTGATGTGTCAGCATTAAAACACTGGAGTTCCTGTAATTCTTCTCTACAATACATCAAAATCAGACCTCAGAAAGGACACATTTAGTCATTTCTGATTTGGAATTGCAGTTCTAATATCTTTCAGTTCATGGAGTTCCACAAACTCACACTCTGTTCTTTTTTACCTGAGAGAAGCTCATCATCCACATGCTCATACCCAGAATACTGTTCTTCAGAGAGGAGACTTCCTGTTAGAGGAGAGCAGGAGAGTCATGTGACGTGTTTAGAACAGCAGAACAGATTATCACACACACACACACACACACACTGAGTTATGGAGGATGCACCTGTACAGGAAAGCAGACACACACACACACACACACACACACAAACATGCACACACACACACACACACACACACACACACACACACACAGACACAGAGAACCTACTTTCCACTCACACACATTTATTATATTTTCATTTTAAATATTTTTAAATATGTATTTCACACAACACACACACACACACACACACACACACACACACACACACTGAGTTATGGAGGATGCACCTGTACAGGAAAGCAGACACACACACACACATACTGTATGTATATATATATATATATATATATATATATATATATATTGCACAAAAATGATGTTTCCACTAACACAAATTTATGTTAATTTTTTTTTTTTTATATATTCATAAATCACACACACACACAACACACACACACACACACACTGAGTTATGGAGGATGCACCTGTACAGGAAATCAGGCACACACACACATTATGAGGCATCACTAGGTATCTTAATGCTACTGTTCATTTCCACTCAAATATTTAGTTATTTATGTCTTAGAGAGAGAGAGAGAGAGAGAGAGAGAGAGAGAGAGTCTGATCCTCTGATTAAAAATATATATAAATTGTTTATCAGGACATTTAATAACCTCCATGGTTTATGAGGACCCACATTTCTAATCATCTGTCCAGTAACACAGGTTACACACACACACACACACACACACACACACACAACACACACACACACACACACACACACACACACACACACACACACACACAGTAACTGTCTACTAATACACATTTATTTAATTTAATTTTAATATATTTCTCATAAATCACACACACACACACACACACACACACACACACACACACACACACACACACACACAGAGAGAGAGAGAGAGAGAGAGAGAGATAACACACTCATTCAGTGTCAATTGTTAATCAGGACATTAAATAACCACCTTGGTTAATAAGGACCCACCATTCTGATTATTTGTAAAGAAACATACAGGTCACACACACACACACACACACACACACACACACACACACACACACACACACACACACCTGCAGCTGCACAAAATCAGAAGCTTGAATAGATTTTTATCACCACCACATGTTCTCTAACTGCACATTTCCTCACACACATTTAGCTTGTTTTTTCTGCTACTAAAAAAAATCAACTTTCAGAGTAAAAATGTTCACTTGCTGATGAAGAGATAATCAGTGTAATTCACTTCACCACTCCTCATGTTATAATGTCATCATTTTATACATGATCGGTGTCATTCACACTGATTTTGTGGAAAAAATAAAAATAAGACTTTAATCACTGAGTTTGTACTGAAGTGTGTATTTTGTATTGAGGGATTTGATCATTTGCAGGCAGTGAATTTCAGCTACAAGTTGAAATCGAATACAATAAGTGGGATGTAGAACAGTCCACATATCACTCACCTCTTTGAGTGGAGCTTGTGATTCTTCTAGTGATGTATCTGTGGTTGATCTCCTCATAGACTGCCTCAGGCTGAGTCTTACGCCTCCTCTTAGAGACCACTGGGAGTGGAGATTAATAATCATAATCATAATAATAATAATAATAATAATAATAATAATAATAATAATAATAAATTTGATATAAAATGTATTTGATGTTGAACAGAAAAGAAAATGTGTGAATGTGCTGTACCTCTCCTGAGCACTCTGTTCTGGTAAAACAGTACCACCAGAAGCACTAAGGCCAGGAAGAGCAGCGTCCCCAACACAAAGAGAACCAGTGGAGGGGTGGATGGAGGTGATGTTCTTGGACTGGTTCTTCTGGCTGAAATGAAATTATAAAGAGAATCTCCACAGGACAGTGTTTTCATAAAGATGTAGAAAAATGGTGGACAGGAAGATTGTAATATTGTACCTGTTGTGGTGGTGATTGTTGTTGATTTGGTTGTAGAAGTGGTGGATGCAGATACGTCCTGTAATAGAAATCCATTTAAAATTGTATGTTTTAACCCTGGGAGAAAAGTGTAATGAGTGGAGACAGAATGCTGAAAAGTTAGCACACCCTCTGACCTGCACAGGTGACTCCAGCATGAGAGCAGTCAGTGTGTTTCTTCAGGAATGATGACAGTCCCACAGGTGAATCTCATCCCCTCGACACTTCACTCTGTTCAGCCAGACAGTCCCTTCACCAGGACCAAACCTATCAGCACTCAGCGCCGACCCACAGCCCAGCTGTCTGCACACCACCTGAGCGTTCCTGATGTTCCACTGATTATCACAAACGGAGCCCCATGTAGCGTTATGATACACCTCCAACCTCCCAGAGCAGCTTCCCTTTCCTCCACTCAGCCTGAGAGACCAGTGTTCTACATCACACACATCACACATGAGGAAACACACCAACGCTGAATAACATCTCCAGTCACACACCTCACTACAACACCATGAAGATAAAACCTTATATTTACTGAAGATCCTGAAATGTCCCCTTTGATGTGTAATAAATAAATTAATGAAGTGATGTCAAATGAAAGAATTTGAAGCAGGAAGATCAGGTTTAAGTTCTGTTTATTGAATTAATCTCTGTTAATTTTTTTATAAAATATAAATTGCAGATGATCTCAGGATGGTTATATGAGGAAGTTTTATTTTTTATTAATTATTTTATAAACACATTAGAAAATATCTTCTGTCTTTAACAAATACAAATGAAGAACAAACAGCTTTTCTTTATAGATCTTAATTGATCAATGTTTCTAAGAGGGAAATGAGGAGCAATGTTCTTGTGTACCTTGTGGACCACCTGTGCAGGTAATATGTGCCACCTCATCACTATTATCACATCTGTTCTGTCCCCAGGGTGAAGATGGACACTGCCACATATTAGAGTCGTGTTTCCTACACTTCAGATAATCCAGCCAGTTAGGAGCAGATTCTACTCGAGCTTCAGTGTTTATCAGACTTCTACCTGTTCCACAGTTCAGCTCTCGACACACCATGTTTACTGTTTCATCATTCATCTGAGTGTGACACACATTACCCCAGGTTCCATTGTAGAACACTTCCAGATTCCCCTCACAGCCCCCCGTGAGTCGGATCTCTTTAAACTCTGGTGGGAGAAGGATGATTTATACACTTCTACATATTGAATATATTTAACAGGTTTATTCTCAATCATCACACTGTACCTGAGCACACGACTCCTACGTCCTCCTGGTGTCCACATTCACCCTCTTCACACAGCTGAAATCTGCAGTTCCACAGGGACGTCTCATTCCCCTCACACTTCACCTTATTCAGCCATATGGACCCAGTTCCAGGACCAAACCAGGCTGGTGTGTGGGTACTGAGGGCCCGTCCACACTGCAGCTGTCTGCACACCACATCTGCATCCTCAATACCCCAAGAGTCATCACACTGTTCCCCATGAACCACTGTGGAAAACCTCCAGCCTTCCTGCACAGTCTCCTCCAGAACCTACCAGTCTGATGGACTTAGGGCCTGTTTTACACACACACACACACACACACACACACACACACACACACAAACAGACTTAAAGTGTCTGGTTTAAAAGTAGTACTAAACTGTTTTTTGTAATAATACACTGCACTCATTTCCGGGTCCTCAGCCATCTTGTAATTTTTCCCGCACGACCCGTTTACCAAACACCGTAACTCATGACCAGATGGTCTCACCAGTTTCTCATGTCTCTGAGATTATTTCTGCCCCCTGCCTGCTCTGGTTCTTCTTCTGCTGTGTACTGGTTTTGTCTTTGGACTGGTTTTAGTGGTTTTGTTCCTGCTTCTATTATGCTGGCCTGGTGCTCATAAGTCTTTGGACACTCTGTACTTTACTCTTCTAATTTAAAAAAAGACCTGTAGCCTATGACCAAGTCACCATTCAGATCCTTCTGACTTCATCCTCAAAACCAACCTCGAATTCTTACTCCAGAGTTACACAGAGGCAAACCTGATGTTGGAGTGTGTGTGTGTGTGTGTGTGTGTGTGTGTGTGTGTGTGTGTGTGTGTGGAGAAATTACAATTTGACTTGGATCTGGTCACTTATTTATTTTCTTCTCTCCAAATTCTCATCTAAATTCAATTTATATTAAATTTCTTGTTAATTGAATTTTCTCATGTAGGTTTTATATCATTACTATAAAGATGACACTCGTTCTTTAACTTCACACTACAGATTTTCTTGTTTCTACTCAGATCTCAGGATATCTGGCAGGTATCTCATCATGGGTCGCAGCTCATCAGGTGAAACTTAATCCCAGCACAACTGACGTTCTGATCATGTAAGATGATTCATTTTCACGTGAAGTTCTTGTGATTTCAATAAATTACTCTCTGATTTGGAGACTGAACACAACTTTGCACTTTATCTTCCTCTGAGGGACATTTGAGCTGCATGATTTGATTTGAACCTCCTGAGGTTCTCCCACCCCATTGCTATGTTCCTCTACTGGTATCCTGCAGCTCCTGCATTAACACTGATGTTTGCCTACAAAGAGAAAACCAGAGCAGCACTGCTCTACCTCACAGCTCTTATCTCAACCTGCACTGCACCATGATCATGCAATCAGTTGGGAAGTGGGAGATCAGTCGATAAGATGTTGGTCTTCTGATCAGAAGGTCATGGGTTCAAATCCCAGCACCACCAAACTGCCACTGCCGGGCCCTTTAGCAAGGCCCTTAACCCTCAAGTGCTCAGCTGTATAAGTGAGATGACTGTAAGTCACTCTGGATGAGGGCAGTAATGTAAATGCAGTAAATGTAAATCCCTCTGATCCTGAAAGTCAGATAAATGATGGTGGAATATGGAGGTCTGTGCTTGAACAAGGCTGTTTAACTACTACAGATTCACATGTCTGCAGGAACAGACTCAGGAACATAGAGGTCCATTCTGTCAAACCTCCACCTTCCACAACACCCAGAATAGAAAAACACCAACCGTGGCTGCTATGAACTTCTCCTCCACAGACACTGAAGCCAGAAACAGATACTAGGAGCAGAAGCACTGCATCTCCTCACCCAATCAACTTCTCTAATCATCTACCTTTATTTCTGCTTTTTCTTTTTTCTACACAGGGGTCACTGAAGGGGAAAAGGTGTGGAATATACAGTTTGTATCATAGACGAGTGTAAAAACACACACTTTCAGGATGGAATGACTGTATTTTACACAGTAATTACAGACAATCTGTTCTAAGGTCATGTGTAGAACTTCATCATGTAGAAGAACACCACAGATCATGTGCTTCTACTCAGTGTTACATCATGCCATCAGTTCACCACAAAGTTCATTCTTTTTTAAAAGAAGGGTCTTGAAGGGTCTTGTTTTTACATATACACCACATCAGTTAACATGCTTTTCTCCCTCTATACCCACTCCATTGGTGAAGTCATATCCTCACATGGGTTTTCTTATCACTGCTATGCAGATGACACTCAACTCATCTTTTCTTTCCTCCATCAGATACCACAGCTTCGCTCGGATCTCAGCATGCTTGTCAGACATATCTTTATGGATGAGGGCTCACCAACTTAAAACTCAGCCCCAGAAAAACAGAACTGCTGGTCTTCCCAGGTGATTCATCTCCAGGTCAAGATCTACAAATAACACTTCATGACTCTCTGCTCTCCCCTTCAGCCACTGCTCGTAACCTTGGGGTAACTATGGACAATGAAGTGTCTTTTTTCCCACATGTCGCTAATGTTGCTCGTTCTTGTCGATTTCTTCTCTATAACATCCGAAGGATTCGACCATTTCTGTCCATACAGGCTGCCCAGGTGCTTGTTCAGTCTCTTGTCATTTCAAGACTGGACTACTGCAACTCTCTGCTGGCAGGTCTTCCCCTGAACGCTATTCGTCCACTGCAAATGATCCAAAACGCAGCTGCACGACTTGTGTTCAATCAGCCCAAGTTTTCCCACACCACTCCACTGCTGCGCTCCCTTCACTGGCTTCCAGTAGCTGCACGTATCAGATTCAAAACACTGATGCTTGCCTACAAGGCCAAAAATGGACCAGCACCATCTTACCTCAGTGACCTCATCACATCTCGCACTGCACCACGCTGTCTGAGATCCTCCAGCACTGCTCGACTGGTACCACCTTCTCTCAGAATGAGAGGTAAGTACAATTCAAGGCTCTTCTCTGTTCTGGCACCGAGGTGGTGGAATGAACTTCCCCTAGATGTCCGTACAGCAGAGTCCCTGATTATCTTTAAGCGACGACTGAAGACCTACCTCTTCCTGAAATACCTAAATTAGCACTTTCCAAGTTTGTAGAATTCGAGTTATATTTATATTGAGTTTGTATTCTTGCGTACCAGTGTAGATTTATTCACTACTAGAGATTTAAAGCACATTTGTACGTCGCTCTGGATAAGGGCGTCTGCTAAATGCCGCAAATGTAAATGTAAATGTAAATGCTAATGTTGAAACACTGAATGCTAATGCTGCTGCTAATGAAATGGAGCAGCACATTTTATTTCCTGATGTTCTACAATTCTGTTCATTTGTAGCTGTTGTGTTTTGTAGGTGGTGTTTACCTGAGCAGGTGACTCCAGCATCTTCACCATGATTACAGTAACGTTCCCCTCTCCCTAATGAACTACAGTCCTTCAGTGTCGACTCTGATCCACTACAGCCCACATACACCATCCAGATTGGTCCTGATCCTGGTCCAAAGTGACCGTATCGTGGTGCATCTACAGCTTCTCCACAGTGCAGTTCTCCACACACCACTGCAGCATCGCTCATATCCCAGTTACGACCACACTGTTCCCCACTGTCCTTCATGAAGAACCTCCACTCTCCCAGCACAGCGACTTCCACCATTCACCAACCTCACACTGTCTGAGAGAGAGAATTTATTACACACACACACACACACACACACACACACACACACACACACACACACTGTCTAAGAGAGAATTTATTACACACACACACACACACACACACACACACTGAGAGAATTTACACACACACACACACACACACACACACACACACACACACACACACACAATACTCTCTCTCTCACACACACACACACACACACTCTCTCACACACACACACACACACACACACACACACACACACACACACACACACACACACTGTCTGAGAGAGAGAGATTTATTACACACTCTCACACACACACACACACACACACACACACACACACACACACACACACACAATAAATGATGTAAACTCTAAAGATGAATCTGGAGCTGATTGTATAAGTGAGTGGTGAGAAAAAGCCCTGAGGATGATGTGTGTACGCTCATGTACAGCTTTTTCAATTCCATACAAATCAAACACTTTGACTGTTTCTAAAGTTGCCATCAGTCCAGGAACATTTCTCCCATTTGCTGATGAAAAATGGTGTGTAGTGTTCAAGTGAGAAGTGTGTGATGTTTTAGTGTGAAGAATCAGTGTGTACTTACCAGCTGCTGTGAGTGTGAGTGTGGATGAGAGAAGAAGAAAAGTCAGACACATTTCCATCTCCTCCTCGTTCTACACCATGTGTTCATCTCCACTCGCCCAGAGAGACTGAGAGAAGTGTGTCCCCTCACTCAGCCCCCTACAGAGAGAGAGAGAGAGAGAGAGAGAGAGACACCAATCACACTCACTGTTACCTTATTAGAAAGACGAGAGGAAATCATCACACAGCCTCAATAACAAATCAGACGAGGCGTCTTTCACTTTCTCCATATATATCAAAAGAACGTCAGCGCTGATTAACAGAGCTCCACCTCCCGTCTCTGAGGCGTGAGTGATGAACAGATCTCCACCTCCCGTCTCTGAGGCGTGAGTGATGAACAGAGCTCCACCTCCCGTCTCTGAGGCGTGAGAGTGATAAACAGAGCTCCACCTCCAGTCTCTGAGGCGTTAGAGTGATGAACAGATCTCCACCTCCCGTCTCTGAGGCGTGGGAGTGATGAACAGAGCTCCACCTCCCGTCTCTGAGGCGTGAGAGTGATGAACAGATCTCCACCTCCCGTCTCTGAGGCGTGAGAGTGATGAACAGAGCTCCACCTCCCGTCTCTGAGGCGTGAGAGTGATGAACAGATCTCCACCTCCCGTCTCTGAGGCGTGAGAGTGATGAACAGATCTCCACCTCCCGTCTCTGAGGTGTGAGAGTGATGAACTAATATAATATAATATATACATATTATGTTTTTTTCATATTATTATTACATTATTGTTATTACTGTTTCAAGTCTTTTTCCTGAAGTTTGAATTTGATGATCTAATAAATGTAAGAAATAGAAAATGTTGACTAGATTTAAGAATTCTTACCATGTTACTTAAAATGTTATATTATTTTTTAAATACACACATTTAGTCTGGATTTCAGGATAATCAGCATTAAAATGAATAATAAAAGATTAGTTTATGATTTTTTTATTTTTTTATTTATTTGTTTGTTTATTTATTTATTTATTTTTAAAAATTTGTTAAAGTTTTTGTATCCACAAGGGGGCAGTAAAGCTTCCAAACTGTTTTCTGTTCAGTGAAATGTGTTCTTCTCTTCACTGACCTGCTGAGGGCGCTGTTAGGACACGGCTGGATTATTATTATTATTATTATTATTATTGTTATTATTATTGATAATATTTTTAAAGCTGATCATATTGCAAATTAAAAATATCATTAATTATATAAGAGATCAAATATACATAAAAATGCACAAAAATAAACTCGATAATCTATAAAGAGATCAATAATAAAAGAAACGCACCTCCTGAACACTGTTTATGTGTAGAAACAATCTGCATCATTTCACTATGAAGTTCTTATTCTGTGATTAACACAATAGAATCAAAAAGAATACAATTTCTGTCATTGTAAAAGTCCAGTGAAATTTGGTTTTTAATCTTCAGTAAGTAAATAAATAAACAAGTAAATAATGAGATAAAATGCAGTAAAATTCTTATCCATGTGTATTTTATTGAACAGAAATGACTTTTCCATTAGTATATTCCACACTATTTCTATCAAGACTGATTGTTGGAATGAAATAGCAAATGTCAAGAGATAAAAAATAACAGGTCTCCTTCTAGAATCAGGAGAAACCTCACTGGAGATGGCAGTAGTGTCACATCATGTAGAGAACATTCAATAGTTTTATAACACAAACCCAGTGCAGTACAACAGGAAGTAATAAGAGCAGCACAGTGACGTCAGACGCTGATCATCTTCCACCATGGAGACTGATAGAGTCATGAAATGGAACAACACAGTGGTCTAGAGTGTAACGAGTGATAAAAGCAGCTAATAGGAGCAGGAACAGACAGATGTGTGCAGCAGTCTGCTACTGTCAGCTTCTCATCACTGGTGTATAGACTGCAAAAGACTCGTGTGGAAAAGAGTGAAAGTGGACTGTGTGAGAGGCAAAGCTCCAGTTCAGAGAATTTATTACACACACACACACACATATACACACACACACACACACACACACACACACACACACACACTCTCTTGGTTATACAAGCATGAGGATGATGATTTCTGGAATGGTGGATGTGATTGTTCCTGGTCGCTGTCCTTATCTGGTGTGTAGCTGTGGTCCAGTGTCCTTTCCCCCCTGGTGGGGCAGGTGATGTGCTGATAAAAGTTTGGCAGTGAGTGCTTAAGGGTTGGCACTGTTAAAGTCAGAGGTTGTCCTGAGTTCCTGTAGTGACACTATGTCATGTGTGGTTGTGTGTAAATAATGTCAGTTTTCAGATGGCTAATGTCGTCTCTAGGTTACGACTGTAACCCTAGTTCCCCGAGGAGCAGAGCTGCGTCGGCAGCTATGGAACTCTGCGTGACCGCGCTCTGAACCACGTGTGTAATCTGACCAATAGGCATTTGGGACGTGACGTCATCGGCGGGCGACGTCGCGTAAACAGGAAGCTACAAATAGCTGCGAGATGGACCAGACGCTAGCTCCTGCGAGAGAAGGTAAGCGCGCGCAGGAATGCAGGGAGTGTGGCACGGAGACACAGCGTCTCGTTCCCTCGGGGAACTAGCACGTAGGACAGAGGAGCCCGGGGTGGCTCGGAGGTCGAGGTCATAAAACCTGACGAAGGTCAGCGGGGTGGACCAACCCGCCGCGTCACAGATGTCCTGGAGCGGGACTCCAGCCACACTTCAGCGGGGCGAGCCCTGACCGCGATCGGAGCGGGGACCAGGACTCGCAGCCGAACAACTGCACCGACCACCTCCAAGGATTCGTCCTGTGGAGATAAGCACCCAGTGCTCGCACTGGACACAGCCGGATCTCGTAACCCCTGGTCGGGGGCTATAACAGAGGAGGGCAGAATGCCAGTAACACGACACATCGTGTGGGAGCACCCAGCCTCGTGTAAAGAACACTCTGGCCATGCCAGGGGGCAACTCCAGGTGGGACGAGGCAACTGCCAAGTCCCAGACAGGCACTCCGAGTCGTGTCCCGGGCCACAGCCTCCGGGCGCCGCAGAGGAAACGTGTCACCAATGGGACCTACCCAGCGAACACGAAAACCCTCAGGGTCGAAGGGGTTAACCCTGCGGCAAACTGTACCTGCAAAAACACCAGAACTGAACCGACTGGGCAGTCAACTGGGTCCAAGTCATGGTGCTCACACCGTGACGTGAACAGTCGCCATCGTGCGGCGACGACCTCCTCATGGAGGAGCTCTGGAGTGGAGAGGGGCCTCAACTATCTCGGTAGAGAGAACAGCCGCTACAAACCGTGCCCCCTCAGGGGCCACAGTCTCCACAACACCGGGCGGGGGTGAACCAGGGTTCCGCCCACCAACAAGGTGCTACCCAGAGGAGACAGACTCACCTGAACCTATCCCAGAACTCCCGAGAGCAGCGCAATCGGGAAAGGCGACAGGCGTAGCCTCGCCAAGACCGTCCCACGGCAGCCACTGTCTCGACAGGGCGCCTGCTCAGACATCCAACCGCCCCGGGATGTAACTGGCTCTAAATGAGAGGAGTTCGTCCGGGACCACAAGAGACCTCCTGCGCCAGTTGCTCGCAAGGCGAGACCGAGGCCCCAGGTGATTGATGTGCGAGACCACCGGAGTATTGTCCGGCGGATCAACACATAGCGATCTCTAAGGACTGGGAGGAAGTGTTGTCACCCCAACAACACTGCCAGCATCTCCGGCAATCTATGTGCCACAAGAGACGTGGGCGCTCCACAGACCCTGGGCGGAGTGGCCACTCATGACCGCTCCCCACCCCGTGATGGAAGCGTCCGTCGTTAGCATTACGCGACGACAAGGAGTCCCTAAAAAGGGGCCACGGGACAGAACATAAGGTACTACCATGCAACCAAGGCTCAAAGGGCACACCGTGAGACCTTGATGTGACGATACAGACTCCCTCAGGGGGAGAACCCTTCCGCCCCGGAGCCACCACTGGAGGGGCCACATGCGGATGCTGCCGACATGAGACCCAGCAGCCTCTGGAACTGCCTCACAGTGACTAGGCGGCCTGCCCCTACCCTCCTGACTGCAGTGAGGATGACTACAAACCGGGCGGGAGACAACCGTGCCCGCAACTCGGCCGAGTCCCACACCACGCCGAGAAAGTGGCCCTCCGTGCTGGGAAAGTACACACTACCCGGCGTCGCAGTCCGAACCCCAGTACCTTCATGCAGGCGGGAACAGCATCTCAATGCCGAACCGCCAGGTGCTCTAACGAGCCACCATCAACCAATCGCTGATATAATACAGAATGCGGATGCCCTGAAGCCGCAGCGGGGTCAGTGCCGCGTTCACGTACTCTGTGAAGGCACGGGGTGAGGGCGCTAGGCCGCACGGAAGGACCGATATAGGTAAGCTTCGCCCCAAAAGCAACCTCAGGAACCTCCCGTGCGCGGTGAAGGACGGCTGCATGGGAGCATGCAACCTCCAGATCTAGCGTCTGACAAATCCGTTAGACTTGACCTGAGACACGACCTCTCTGAACGAGAAACCTGAACCCGAGCCTCAAAAGTGAGTCTTTCAAGTAGCGGAGATCCAGAATGGGATGCAACCCACCGTCCTTCTTCGGAACAACGAAGCACGGGCTGTAGCAGCCTGACTCGCTAACTGAGGGGGAACCACCTCGATGGCCCCTTTCCCCAGGAGTGTGCGCACTTCCTGTTCCAGGACCAGAGCCTGCACGGGTCCCACCCCGTTGAGCCGGGGAGGAGAAGATGCAAACCGAATCGCGCAGCCCTTCTCCACAATACGCAGGACCCCCGAGAGACTCCAGGCAGCCCTCCAGACTGACAGAAAGTCTCCACAGGAGAACCAACCCTCGGGCTGGCCCCCGACCCACTCAGAGCGGCTGGAGCGGTGCTCTGCAGCTGACCACACCTCCTGAGAGGCAGCGGAACCCCCCGTCCGCAGCGATCATACGGGCGGAATACGGGGAGCAAACCGCTGGAGAAGCTGCGCCCTGAACACGACCTGTGGCAGGGCTAACAGACAGTCCTCCTGAACCCGAACGGCAGGAGCAGCGTACTGCGGCCGTTGAAGCCCCCTGAGAGGCGGCGGATGACTCTCATCCGCGAACTGTCGGGCGGAAATAAGGGAGTTAACCGCTAGAGGGAGGCAGCGTCCTGAACACCCTGTGGCAGGGCCGACAGACCGGCCTCCCGGTGGTGCCAGGGAGGGACGAGCACCGTAGCATGAGGTGCGCACCGTCCTCCAAGATGCAAGCCATCAGGCCTACGCACCACAGCCCGTTCACTAGAAGCGAGGACGACCCTCAGGCCGTCCAGCCCCTCCTCGGGCCTAGAGAGTCGCCAGGGGCCCCTAGGACCTCCCCGCGGAGTCGGGTGGCAACACTCTCTCACCGGGCTATCTCGCTGTGCCTGGACATACCAGGGCGAGGCTGCCGCCGAGCAGCCCCATCGGAGCAGCGAGGAACTACCACTGAAACGCCACCGCGGTCTCCTGAACCCGCCAGCAATCGCCCTTACCCACAGCGTCACCAGGTCAGGCCAGGAGGGGACACCATGACGCTCAGAAGGAAGCTCGCATCATCCCCCATAGCAGGCCAGCCTGGTATGCCTGCAACACACTCATCGTGTGGAAGCAACCTGTAGCCTGACCTGTCGCGCAGCGCTACCCACCAGAGCCAAGTGGCTCTTCGTAGGCAAACCGATAGCCGTCACAGGCGCAACACTCGGGGAGAGATAGCTAGCTAGCGTCTCTACCACAAGTGGCAACGTCCCGTAGCCGCGCCACGCAGCTCCAATAACATTCGCGCACAGCGAAAGAACAACGGAAAAGCACGCGCGCCCACGGGCCACCCAGGACCCAGACACCTCGGTGCGCAGATCAGGGGAGGCGCTGAGGCTGTGACACAGTTCAGGAAACGCACAACCAGCACACTGGCGCGCTGCTTCAGCCACACGACCGCCAAGCTAATCCAGCTCGGACCCGGCCCGTGCCACGACCTCAAGGAGCTCCATATACAGCACAGGCAGTGAGGAGTCCGCAGGCTCGCTAGCATTCACCAGCTCATCCTCCTCGGAGAGAGACATGTGATGCTGCGCCGCCCGCACCGGAGAAGAAGCAGCCGCCAGGCATGCTCCCCAATTTCCCGAAATTTCATCCACCTCGGAGGAAGAAATACGGAGCACCACGTCACACACACCGGGAAAAGAACCGATACCAAACGAGCGCTCACGGGAACGGAGCTCGGCTAGCAGCCGGAGCGCATAGCCACACGGCTAAATGCTAACAGCCGATACCATCGAGCGAAGCCGCAAGGAAGGCGCTCACCTCGGAGAGCGCTCCCGGAAAATTCACCCACCTCGGAGGAAGAATACGGAGCACCGCGTCACACGCACCGGAGAAGGAACTGCCAAACGAGCGCAATCCCGGGAACGGAGCTCGGCTAGCAGCCGGAGCGCATAGCCACACGGCTAAAATGCTAACAACCGATACCCTCGAGCCGACTAAGCACGCTCCTAAGCTAAGCAAACAGCACATCGGGTTGCGTGTCACCCCCGAAATGAATCGGGCAAGCAGGAGACACACAGACGAATTCTGCCTGCATATAAGCTCATGACTGCACAGATAACACACTCAAAGCGCTTACCTGAACGAGCAGAAGCTAATGTCGCTACCACCGCACAGCCATCTTGTAGCTTCCTGGTTTACGCGACGCCTGTCTATGACGTCACGGCTTGCCTATTGGCTAAGATTTCACACGTGGTTCAGAGCGTGGTCACGCAGGGCGTTCCCATAGCGTTCGACGCAGCTCGAGTTCGTGAAGGCGAACTAGTAATATATAATATCATTTAGCAATATCCTTCAGATAACATTTAACATTGCTGATTTTAGTTTACATACAAGATTTATACATGTAACCATTATTCAGCATTAATACAGTATAATACTCAGCTTAGCAGAGAATTCAATACATCAATACATCAATAGTCATGCTTTAGAGTTTAGCATATATAACGATTAGCATACATTATATGCAGAGGTGGCAAAAGTACACACATCCTTTACTTACAGTACGTAGAAGTACAGATACTCATGTTTTAAAATACTCAAGTACTGATTATACTTTTTTACTAAAGTGAAAGTAAAGAAGTTTTGGCTCAGACATGTACTTAAGTAAAAAGTAGTTATTACTTCCACCTGTTTTAGCTGTTAACTGGACCTCACATCATATTAGATAGATAGATAGATAGATAGATAGATAGATAGATAGATAGATAGATAGATAGATAGATAGATAGATAGATAGATAGATAGATAGATAGATAGATAGAAATTTATTGTCATTGCATAGTACAGGTACAGCAACGAAATGCAGTTTGGCATCTACCAGAAGTGCAAAAAGTAGCAATCGTGCAAAAGTGCAGATAAACATGTATCATATGTACAGCATGTGATATGTATGTAATCATATGTACAGTGATTAAATATAAAGGCTATAACAGTGCAGAGACGTGTGGACATCATTAAGAGCCTTTGCTATGTTTCCACACGGACAGTTAATGAGGTGATACCGGAGAAACTGCACCTCTTCAAGTCAAGAAGCTTATATATATAATTATAGACATTTTACAGATCTGAATGATGTATTGTTTTTATCTGTACGATCAATAAAGACAGTAATTTAAGTTCGTTTCGCCATTATGAGGGAAAAACCCACAAAACGCCACCCAGAGGGTAAATTGTGTAAAACATGGTGGATTTGGTGTTTGATTTGAGACTTGGTGCAGAAATAAAACAAAAGTTTACTGATTACAAATATTTTTCGGAGTTTATTTATTTATTGTATATCTAAGTAAAGAAGGGACGTCGTGAATAAGTGTATGTTTTCCTGGAGGTTTTAATTTCGCCTCTTTTATATTTAGTTATTTATTTATGTATTTACATTTTTTTTATAAAAATGGTAAAAACAGAAATGAGCACTGAACTGAACGTGTTAATAACATTTAGTGTCGTTTAAAATAATTAAAATTTTGACAGCCAAATATATATATTTTAATACAAAACTAATTAAAAATGTTGTTACCTAATGAATGTATGCAGGCTGAAGATCCACATATAGAACACAAGCAGAGAAAAGATGATGATCAGGAATGTGTCTGTTCTCAGTCATGTTCTCATCACTGACTCCCTCTGTCTCATCTGTTAACCCCAAACTTCTTACTGCCTTCTGCCTGCTGAATCTTATCTTCGTAAAAAGTGAGAGTCAGGACTTTATACACCAGCGGATTGAAAAAGTAACAGGAAATCGGTTGTTCGGCTGAAATCGATTTGATATTTCACCAAATCAATGAATTAAAACTAAAGTAACGAGCTGGTTTTGAAAATGTAAGAAGTAAAAAGTACAACGGGCAGTTGTAAAAGATATGGGGAAAGTTCATAGTGAAAAAACAATATTGTCAGGTCCTGAGGAATAGGATGGACCAGGATTGTCTTTAGTTGCCATGGGAGAAATTGGGGTATAGTCAGGAGAGACGAAGTCTGGAGAAAAAGGCTCGATCAGTAGCTTGAGATCAGTGTAAGTAGACACGTCGTGAGTATGAACCGGAAGAGTTATTCGAGGTGGAAAATAGAGAAGCATATGAGGACCAATAAGTCACTCCAGAAAACAGATATGAGCGATGGCCAGTAGAAAGTGGGGACCACACACCAGGCAAAGGACATCAGACATGCCGAGGAGACAGAGATAAAAAAACATGATGGGAAATAAAAAATGTAATAAATGAGCAGCACGCAGTCAAGATGCATTAAACTACTCAAACAGCATGTATACACATATATTCAAAGCACAAGTAGAAACTTATGTGAAAAAATCATATAAAAATATAAAAATGAGAAGAGTAATAGAGTAATATGCTCAACACATCGTCAGATAAAAAAAGAACGTAGGAGAATAGTTGCATGAAATTGTATGAGAGATCCAACGCCCAACACACAGGAAGTAAGATGTTCTATATGATTACATGTTGTTGCTGTGTACCTGCACTTTGTAGAGACTGTAAAGTTGTATGTGTATTGAAATGATTTATTGTAGCATGACTGTACATGACTGTAGCATGTTCATGTTGTAAATTCTGGACTGAGATGAATCCTGACCCTCTGCACCTCAGCAGGTCAGTGATGGTGTGTTTAGAAGCACTTTGCTGCCACCTTCTGGATTGTAGAAGATTTTTATGATAAATGAATATAAATGAAAGTGACTATACCCCATTCTTTCATATTTATATTGTGTATACAATTTATTTAAAAAGAATTGGCAACATAAAACATTGAATTTTCTCCATGATTATTCCATTTATTTACCGCTGCAGCCCAGGTTCGATCCCCGGTCAGGGAACCGACCCCAGCCATTAGGGTTGCACAAGCCTTAGTGCCGGTCCCAAGCCCGGATAAATGGGGAGGGTTGCGTTAGGAAGACATAAAAACATGTGCCAAATCAAACATGCGGATGATCCGCTGTGGCGACCCCTAATGGGAGAAACCAAAAGAAATATATATATATATAGTCCCATTAAACTTTTACTTTTACTTTAACTGTACCTTAAAATGTACTTAAGCATCCAAAAATATTATTTATTAAAAATAAAATAAAAAATTACAAAAAAACAAATTACATTTACTTCATTACTGCACACCACTGATAAAAACACATCAGCGACATAACAGGTAACCTGAAGCATAACAGATTCCTTAATGTCAAGACTAATGGATTAAATAACTGTAGGTGTGAGTTTTAAAAAGGTCTGAACAGAAAAAAAGGCATTTGCAAGAAACAACTCAATAATCAGAGAACAGACACAAAAGGGGAAATTTAGTTACACACAGTAACGAGACACTGGTGGAAACACTAAACACAGGAGCATAGATTAGCTATTAGGGATTAGGGATTAGGGATTAAGGGCCCACTTGCGACATCTGGTGGCTAAAAACAGAAGCACTGAAATAATAAAAACGCTGAATAAGAGATTACAGATTCAGGTTGGATTTTGTCACATATAAAAGACATACACAGGAAAACATAGTAATTTTGTTTGTATGGAAAGTACAATAGAATGTACAGTGAGGGAGTTGAGGAACTGATCACTTACAGCATTTATGCATTAAAAGTGTGAAAAGGAGATAAATCTGGTTATTTGGTTGATTTGTTGTGAAAAGGTGTTTGATGGCATCTCAGTCACATTTCTGCTTCACCTTTTCCTCCTGAATAAATGGTTTGTACAGTATTAATAGTAATGGTGTTCCAACAACCTCAGGGTCATCACTGATATTCCACCAGTAAATTAAAGAAGAGGAAATTATCATATCTTTATTATTTAAACACTGTTTCTGAAGCACCAGAGAGATTTTACACGTCGATGTACATCTTGTATAAAGGGAACAGAAAGGCCTGATATGACTAGAATGACACACAAAACATATCCAGTATGGAACTGGTGTTGGGAGAAGCTTTATATTCTATGTGTGGTGAGTGGGAGATGGAGTTCAGGTGTTTATGATCAGCTGGTGAACAGAATGACAGTCCCTGTGTTTGTGTGTATTGCAGTCTGTGGTGGTCATGTATGTAGGACACGGGGTGTTTTGGTTATTGTAGTTGGATGCTGTTCCAGCGTCGATATAACACACTTGTTCACTGTAAAAAATCCAACTTTCGAAAAGTTTGAATAACATATCTATTAGTTAACTGGACAATAAAACTCAAAAAAGTTGACTTAATAAGTGGAAATAAGTTGGTTCAAAAATTGTCTGGCCAACTTAATTTGAAAAAAACGTTGACTGGATATGCACATATAAGTTTACAAGCACACAAGTTGGCTTGGTGGTTGGCGCGTGCGTGCTATAACATGCAGATGTTGGAGTGAACATGAAATGATAGCGCCATTTTGATCATCAGTCAAGCTTCAGGACAGCTTTATCAACCCTTCAAACATCAGCGTTTAAAGTAAGCATCTTTATTCATTTTATTATATTTTTTATAATGTTGAACTGTTTGTAATGTTTGTGAAACATCAGTGTGAGCATTAAACATTGTTTGCGACATGCAAATGTATCTAATGTTGGAGTTTTTAATGCCAATAAATTGTACAATTGTTTTTGACCTGGTTTTGAAAGTCATAACTAAGAAATGTAGTGTCACTGGTCAAGATTATTATTTTAAAGCAAGTTTGCATGAACGCAGTGCCGGTTAAGGAGGGCAAACCCAAAGAGGTTGTTGTGCTGCGTTACAGTTTTTAATTTATTTAACCCTCTGGAGTCTGAATTGCCGCCGGCGCCCAAACGTGCTTTTTTTTCAGATGCCAGCAAAAAGAGCTTAAACTGCTCGGTCATATTTTATCAAAAATGTCAAAGTAATACATCATTTAAATCTGTAAAGGGTCTACTTTCATTTGTGTATGCTCACTATATAAACAAAACGTTGGTTTCAGAGCTCAGCATGCAATGTAAAATTTGCAAATTTGCCCACTTTTCTCAAGATGTTCTTCTAAAACACACAAGAGCGCGACATGGAGGACGAGTAAATTGGAATTGTTTTCATGACAACTGTATTTGCACCTTTAAAACCTGTTCTTTCATATAATTAGTTGTGTTTTTTCAGGGAAAAAAGATTAAAACTGGGATCAGCTGATAATGATGTATTTGTTGTTTTAATAGGACACATCTCCAGCAGACCAGAGGGATGAAAATGGGAATTCTTGTTCTAACCGAGGATGATGTCGCCCCTAGCACATCGCCTACCATTACAAACTTTGCTGTTGTTTTGGAGGAGGAAGTTGTTCTGAAAAACATTTCAGACCTGCAATCTGCTGTTTCTTACCTGTTTGGCCTTATCTTCGCCTTGGATTTTCAGTACCCAAAAGAACTCAAATATACTTTTGAGGTAATTGAGAAGGTGTTTATGGAAATGGGCACTCGATGCTCTGCAAGGGTACAGTCTTTGAAAACTAAGTTCTTCCTGTGAACGTTGTTGAACTGTGAATTGTTGAACTGTTTAAAAATGTTTTAGGGCTGTTTTAAAAATGTTTTTTGGTGTTATGAAAATGGGGCTTACTGCTCTGCAAATGTACAGTCCGTGAAAAGTAAACTCTTACTGGGAATGTTGACATTTTGGTGTGAGCATCTTTTGAATTAAACAAATATTAGCGTTAAAATGTTAATTAATAAAATAAATTGTTAAACTTAGTTGTTGAAATGTGAATATTATGTCTTACAATGTCATTTTTATTGAATTTGTTTTGTTGATTGTGCGTTTATTTTTCATCTTTTCAGATTCTTTATTGTGCCATTTTATTTATTTTATTTAAATTTCATGTATATTTGTACTAATTTATTTTATTGTTTGTTTGAAAATGTTTATTGATTGCAGTGTATTTTGTAAGGTACGTGTTGACATTGTTGACAGTGTTACATTGTTGAAAGGTAGGCAGACCATCCAGTGTTGAACTTCTATGTTTTAATATTTTATTTTACATGTTTATTGGTGTTTTAATGTTTTAAGCATCTAAGGAATAGAGTCAAAGCCTTTACACGTTAAAAGGTTAAAAGTGATTTTTCAATTATCTTCAGTTTGTTTTTTCATTGATTGACCTTTTTTATTTTGACTTTCTTTTTTTTTCTGTTAGGAGGTATGGCTATTGTTTGACCTTGTTTGTATTCAAGACATTCGAAATTATAAACAAACAAAACTTAAAGTCTGCAGTTATAGTTTTATTTTATAACATTGTGTAAATGCTAACAAAACAATTTTGTCCATAAAACTCATAGAAAAATGTTCACATAACATAATTTATTGGGACACATTGGAAAATAATTACAAGTAATTTTAACTAGAAAAACTGTGTTAGTTGAACAAAAAAGAGATGTGACTTTACTCAGTGATTTGAGTTGAATGAACAACTTGGTCCAGAGTTGAGTAAACTCAAAAAAGCTGTGCAGCAAGTTGCCTTAAATATTTAAGTTAAGTCAACTTTTCATTTTTTACAGTGTAGATGACAAAATGGAGATTATAGTTCTTATACAAACAGAACGTTGATATTTATACTATCAGAATAATTTTTCATTATACTGCCTGTGCATTTTCATATAATCACCACACAGAAACCAAACAGAAATAAAATGAAGATGAAACAGTTTTAAACATCAGCCCAGTCTAAGTGTAAATCACTACACACACATTAAAACAGTCCACTCAAAAATTACAACATAAACAACATCAAACTATTTGGGTTGTATTTTAAACAGCATGGAAAGAGATTCTCCTGATAACAGAAAAGCTTTTAGTGCTGCTGGAACAGCACATCACTCCACCCTCAACAAGCTAGATAAGATCAAGAACATGATAAAGAACCCAGTGTATCTAATTATAGATTGGATATAGTGTGTGGAGATGAATGTGTGAATGTGCTGTACCTCTCCTGAGCACTCTGTTCTGTAAAACAGCACCACCAGAAGCTCTATGGAAGAGCAGCGTTCACAACACAAACTAATTGAGGAGTGTGTGGAGCTTCAGATGGTGTTGATCCAGGAGTATCTGGACATACAGAAATATTCAATAAGACACGAACATTAATAATGTCTAAAAAATAAGGGTTTAACCCTGGGAGAAAAGTGTAATGAGTGGAGACAGAATGCTGATAAGTTAGCACACCCCTCTGACCTGCACAGGTGACTCCAGCATGAGAGAAGTCAGTGTGTTTCTTCAGGGAATGATGACAGTCCCACAGGTGAATCTCATCCCCTCGACACTTCACTCTGTTCAGCCAGACAGTCCCTTCACCAGGACCAAACCTATCAGCACTCAGCACCGACCCACAGCCCAGCTGTCTGCACACCACCTGAGCGTTACTGATGTTCCACTGATCATCACAAACGGAGCCCCATGTAGCGTTATGATACACCTCCAACCTCCCAGAGCAGCTTCCCTTTCCTCCACTCAGCCTGAGAGACCAGTGTTCTACATCACACACATCACACATGAGGAAACACACCAACGCTGAATAACATCTCCAGTCACACACCTCAATACAACACCATGAAGATAAAACCTTATATTTACTGAAGATCCTGAAATGATTCCTTTGATGTGTAATAAATTAATTAATGTACTGATGAAAAATCTAAGAATTTGCAGCCAGAAAATCAGCTTTCGGTTCTGTTTATTGAATTAATGTCTGTTAGTTAACTTTTTTTTATGAAATATGAAGAAGTTCAGATGATCTCAGGATGGTTATATGAGGAAGTTTTTTTTTTTATAAATTATTTTATAAACACATTAGAAAATATATTTTGTCACTAATAAATACAAAATGAAGAACAAACAGTTTTTCTTTATAAATCTTTACTTGGTCAATGTTTCTAAGAGGGAAATAAGGAGCAATTTTCTTGTGTACCTTGTGGACCACCTGTGCAGGTAATATGTGCCACCTCATCACTATTATCACATCTGTTCTGTCCCCAGGGTGAAGATGGACACTGCCACATATTAGAGTCGTGTTTCCTACACTTCAAATAATCCAGCCAGTTAGGAGCAGATTCTACTCTCGCTCTGGATGAGGTCGAACCATTGAGTTTTCCACAGTTCAGCTCTCGACACACCATGTTTACTGTTTCATCATTCATCTCAGTGTGACACACATTACCCCAGGTTCCATTGTAGAACACTTTCAGATTCCCCTCACAGCCCTCCGTGAGTCGGATCTCTTTAAACTCTGGTGGGAGATGGATGATTTATACACTTCTACATATTGAATATATTTAACAGGTTTATTCTCAGTCATCACACTGTACCTGAGCACACAACTCCTACGTCCTCCTGGTGTCCACATTCACCCTCTTCACACAGCTGAAATCTGCAGTTCCACAGGGACGTCTCATTCCCCTCACACTCCACCTCATTCAGCCATATGGACCCAGTTCCAGGACCAAACCAGGCTGGTGTGTGGGTACTGAGGGCCCGTCCACACTGCAGCTGTCTGCACACCACATCTGCATCCTCAATACCCCAAGAGTCATCACACACTGTTCCCCATGAACCACTGTGGAAAACCTCCAGCCTTCCTGCACAGTCTCCTCCAGAACCTACCAGTCTGATGTAGCTGGGGGCTGGAACACACACACACACACACACACACACACACAAACATCAAGAAATACATAAAAAAACTATAATATTAAATTTATATGCAGTAGCAGGTTGGGGATGAGGTTTAATGACCTGTAGCCTATTACCAAGTCACCGTTCAGATCCTTCTAATTTCCTATAAAAATGGCACTAGGTTACCAATGCAACCCTTGTTCCCTAAGGAAACGAAAGCTGCACCGAAAGCTTTTTGGGAACGCCTTACGATCCAGAAAGCTACAAAATGGGAGCGCAATTGCAAAAAATAAAGAAAAATGTAAATGGAGAAGGTAAGCGCTGCAGGGATGCAGGGAGTATGGCCCATTGACGAAGCTCTCATTCCCTCAGGGAGCTAACCTAGTGACGTTCCCTTTCAAGAACTTGAGTGTCCAATCACGCCATGATGACCAGTCCCTGCCTAGTGTGTCTGAGCACAACCTATATGCAGGACAGAGGAGCCGGGAGTGGCTCTTATGTCGCGGTCATAAAACCTGACGAAGGTCAGCAGGCTGGACCAGCCCACAGCGTTACAAATGACCAGTAGAGGCCACAATAACCCGGGTGGAATGAACCTTAACTCCGAAGGGAGTGGGAAGACCAGAGGACTCATAACACAGACAAATGGCATCCACAATTCATCTACTGAGTGTCCGCTTATTAGCCAGGAAACATTTCCTTTGAGGGCCATCGCAGACGAACAGCTGCTCCCACTTCCTCCACAGACTCGTCCTGTGAAGGTATGTGTCCAGTGCTCGATTTTGCTTTTCCTGGTTAGGGGCTAGGAAAGGAGGAGTACAGAATGCCTGCAAAACGACAGGTCATTAGGGAACTTTAGGCACCTTAGGCACATACCCCGGTTTAGGTTAAAGGATAGCACTGGCCATGCCAGGGGCAAACTCCAGGAGAGACGGGTCCATGGAAAGAGCCTGTAGGTTCCCGACCCTGTTAAAGGAAGGAAATTGCCAGGAGAAATGTGGTCTTAACCGACAGATACCTAAGGGCAACCTCGGCCAAGAGCTCGAAAGGGGCCAGAGGGAACTGTGGAATGAAGAATGGTCTTTACTACCTCAGTAGAGAGACCAGCTGCTAGAAGCTGCACCCCCTCTGTAAACCACAGTCTGCCCGGCCAGTGACATGCCACCAGGAGGAGACAAGCTCCTTCCTGGCGGAATCTCTCCAGAACTCCCAGGAGCAGTGCGATCGGGGAAAAGGCGTACAGACGTAGCCTCGGCCATGTCTGCACCATGCAGTCCAGCCCCAATAAGGCTAAGTGAGAGAGAGAGAACTAAAGGGGACGGTGCGAAATCTTCCGAGTTGCAAACAGATCCACCTGGGCTCTGTTATATCTCTGCCATATCTGCTCCACCACCTCGGGGTGGAGCCTCCATTCCCCTGGCCTTGGCCCTTGCCTGAAAAGGGCGTCTGCCCTCCAGTTAAACTGGCCCGGGATGTAAACTGCTCTGAATGAGAGGAGTTTTCCCTGGGACCATAGGAGGATCTGCTGCACCAGCCTGTACAGGAGGCAAGACTGGTGGTTGATGTATGAGACCAACAACATGTTGTCCATACGGACCAACACATGGCGACCTCTCAGGTCTATGTGAAAGTGTTTCAGTGCTAAGAACACGGCCATACTCCCTAGGCAGTTTATGCACCGTGAAACATGACTTGTCCCACCAACCTGGGGTGGAGCCTTGAGCGGGCCCTCATGGCTGCTCCCCACCCTTCCTTTTCAGTACTGTAGCTAAACTAACTACAAATCAGGGCTCTGAAAATTGTGTTCCATCACAGTTTAGTAGTGAGGACTTTATGAATTTCTTCACTGAAAAAATAGATAACATTAGAAAAACAATTGTGGCGGTCCAACCTCTGACAGCATATCCTGAGACAGTGTTACCTTCAACTCCACAACTCCACTGTTTTACATGTATAGGACAGGAAGAGCTGTATAATGTTATTACCAAAGCTAAATCGACAACATGTCAGTTAGATCCAATTCCTACTAAATTACTGAAGGAAGTGTTATGTACAACTGGTGAACCTCTTCTGAATATTATCAACTCCTCACTATCATTAGGTCACGTCCCTAAATCCCTCAAGTTAGCAGTTATTAAGCCCCTCATTAAAAAACCTAATCTGGATCCGAACACGCTATCGAATTACAGACCAATTTCAAATCTCCCATTTATGTCTAAGATTTTAGAAAAGATTGTCGCTGCCCAGTTCTGTTCCTACCTGCAAGAGAACAATATCTTTGAAGAGTTTCAGTCAGGTTTTAGGCCCCATCATAGCACAGAAACTGCTCTAGTTAAAATCACTAATGACCTGTTTTTAGCTTCAGACCAAGGCTTCATCTCGCTGTTGGTTCTACTAGATCTTAGTGCTGCATTCAACACTATAGACCATGATCTCCTCCTAGATCGCTTACAAAATTACATCGGCATTCAGGGACAGGCATTAAGCTGGTTTAAATCCTACCTGTCTGATCGTTACCATTTCGTAGATTTAAATGGAGAGCTATCCAGGCTAATGCAAGTAAACTATGGCGTGCCGCAAAGTTCAGTTCTAGGACCCCTGCTCTTCACAATATACATGCTTCCGTTAGGAAATATTATTAGAAGGCATGGAATTAGCT
The DNA here is from genome assembly GCF_014805685.1 of Silurus meridionalis. NCBI lineage: Eukaryota > Metazoa > Chordata > Actinopteri > Siluriformes > Siluridae > Silurus > Silurus meridionalis. The sequence continues at coordinate 1,006,565 of NC_060901.1, forward strand.
TCCATTGTTATGCTGATGATACTCAGCTATATATCTCATCTAAACCAGGCGATATAGCTCAATTAGCTCGAATAACTGAGTGTGTTAAGGAAATAAGAGATTGGATGACCCATAACTTTCTACTTTTAAATTCTGATAAGACTGAGATTTTGCTCATCGGCCCAAAAACTAGTATACAGAAGCTCCAGCATCTCAACCTGCATTTAGACGGATGTTCTGTAACCACTAGTTCAACGGTAAAAGACCTGGGAGTTATTTTAGACAGCGACTTGTCTTTCAAAAATCATATCAACCAAATTACAAAAACAGCCTTCTTTCACCTTAGAAATATTTCTAAGTTAAGAAACATGTTGTCTATATCTGATGGAGAGAAGCTCGTCCATGCGTTTATGACCTCCAGAATAGACTACTGTAATGCATTACTAGGTGGATGTCCTGCTTCATTAATAAACAAGCTTCAGTTAGTCCAGAATGCAGCAGCCAGAGTTCTTACAAGGTCAAGAAAATATGATCACATAACCCCAATCCTATCGTCCCTACATTGGCTTCCTGTTAAGTTTCGAATAGACTACAAACTATTACTTCTCACTTATAAAGCACTAAATGGTTTGGCTCCCATGTATCTATCCAGTCTTTTAACACGCTACAATCCGCCACACTCCCTGAGATCTCAAAACTCTGGACTTCTAGTAGTTCGTAGAATAGCAAAGTCCACTAAAGGTGGTAGAGCATTTTCACATTTAGCTCCTAAACTCTGGAATAGTCTTCCTGACAGTGTTCGGGGCTCAGACACACTCTCCCAGTTTAAGTGTAGATTAAAAACATATCTTTTTAGCAAAGCCTACACATAACACACATCACATCATAACCTTGTGCTCCAGAACATCTGATCACATGCACATTATCAACTTGTGCTGTTAATATCATGAACAGCAGCTACGCTAATTCCTCTCCACTGCTTCTCTTTCTCTCCCATCCCGAGACACCCTGAGGTTTGGCCAGCTCCAGTCACCTCCCACCTCGTGATGATTACGGACCTTGAAGAAGTAGATGCCGAACTCGCAAACATCCCGAACCATCTAGAGACGTACCAGTGCCATTTGGATCCCGCTACATGTGTGGAGTTTTGACATTGGACCTCCTGGAGAGTTTAAAGGCTCTGGCATGGAGAAGCTGATGCTGGATCTGTGATTATCACAAATGCTGAGCTCATAAAACTCGGAGCTACTAACCATATAGACTGTTTAAGACTGCAGAAAGAACATCACTTATAATCTTATACTCCAGTGCTCATGTTAGTTCTCACTCTCCAGTGTTCTGTATTGTTGAAAGATTTATAATCAAACTCTTGATGTCACCCAAATGAGGATGGGTTCCCCTTTTGAGTCTGGTTCCTCTCAAGGTTTCTTCCTCATAACATCTAAGGGGAGTTTTTCCTTGCCACAGTCGCCACGGCTGCTCATCAGGGACAAATTCACACCATTCACCATCAGTGTTGATTTGTGTAAAGCTGCTTTGAGACAATGTCTGTTGTGAAAAGCGCTATACAAATAAACTTGACTTGACTTGACCCTGTGAGGGATGCGTCCATTGTTGGCATTATGCAATGACAAGGAGCACCCAGGACGGGGCCTTGAGACAGGAAAGTAGGTTTTTCCCTACTTCTAAGGCCCGAAGGGCTCACCGCGAGACCTTAATAGTATGGAACGGATTGCCCTTTCGGGAGAACCCTCTGTCTCTGAGCCACCACTGGAGGGGTCTCAAATGGAGGAGGCCAAGTGGGATCACACTGGGCTCTGCCGCCATGAGACTGAGCAGGCTCTGGAACTGCTACACATCAAGTGACTGGCCTGCTTTTACTCTCTTTACTGCAGTGAGGATGACTTCGATCCGGGCAGGAGAAAGCACACTCTTCTTTGCGTTTAGACTTAACCCCAATTCCTTTTTCCCGCAAGCCATCAGGCTTCTCAATACACAGAACTGAAATGGAACTCACACACTGTGGTAGAGCGGCCTTACGGGTTCGCCTTCTACCCAAATGATGGCAATACTCGCTGTGATGTTCAGTGTAAAGTGGTGTTTATTTACAGCGTGCTCAAGTGCAAAGTCCAAAATATATATAATACCCCAGAAAAGAAAAAGTGGCACACTAACGAAACAAGGACAATTACGAGGAAAGTAAAGAAAACTATATACAAAATAGGCGCACCTGCTCATGTGCATTCACTCCAATAAATCTCAGACTCCGTTATCTCTACAATGCAACACTCCTACAACTCCACCCCGAATTGAAGTGGGAGACTGGTTTATATAGTGTAAGCCCTTGGACTGGACTACCATTTCACCCAAAGGGGTTTGGTAATTTGTAGCCAGTCACAAAATAGCTTATTAACATTATAAAAATCATAATAAATAATAAACATAATAACAATAACAATACAAATAGTAACAATGATAATAACAAAAATTATAACAATACCAATAATAATAATAATAATAATCACCCAAAAAAAATGTCCCATCAACATAATCTTGCCGACTTCTGGTTTTGCCAAGATGGCGCTGGCGCTTTAAAGCCAGCCGCTATTCAGCGCTCGGTTGGCTGCTATCCAAACCCAACCCGGAAGACCGACGCAACAAACAGGTGAGTACACAAAGTTTTAGGAAGTCCTTCCGTTTGTGTGTGTGTGTGTGTGCGCTTATTGTCCGGGATGAGAGATGAAAGCATGAAGTGTGTGTGTGTGTGTGTGTGTGTGTGTGTGTGTGTGTGTGTGTGTGTGTGTGTGTGTGCGGCATGCTACCTGGCTGTGTGTGTAGCGTCATGCTGACCAAAGGGACAGTTCACTCTGTCACACACACACACACACACACACACACACACACACACACACACACACACACACACTCACTCACTCAAGTG